>NW_010426321.1:0-671 GCF_000710305.1 Buceros rhinoceros silvestris | reverse complement strand
ATTTAGAGAGCTGCCTAGCACAGGCAGAGAAGTGAGGGGGATTGAGGCGTGTAATACATAGCGCTATCTTTGTAGAATCCTTCAATTCTAGGCCTTTTAGGATCTCATCGATACAGGATTTAGTTAATAGGGTCATTTCAACAGGGTCATCCCGTAAATATACTCACTAGCACTGTAGCAAGTGAGGCTAAAATATTGCAGCGCACAGTCCAGGCTAAGTAAATAAGAGTTCTCCCTTGGTTCGGCAACTAAGCAAGTGAAAATTTTTCCTGTACCCGCATGGCAAATACACCTAGAGTTCTGATCTCTCCTTTTGTCCTGATTCATCTGGAGCATGACTTGTCTTCAGGAAAAAAAAAAATCCTGCGTGAGCAAGTTTGCTTTCAGGAAAAAGGGCTATTCTCATATTCTCCTCAGAGTTTCAGCAGGCTGCCCCTGCTGTCCGCACCAAGTGAGACAGCACCGTCCTGCTGGCGGTGAGACTGCCCAGGTGTTTGCGGGTGGGGTAACTCACGGAGATCTGGGAAAGGTGCACTTCCCTTCGGCGACTACGGCTGCGGGGGTTCCCTTCTCAGCGGTGTGATAGTCGCACCATTTGTTGGTGTCGGGATTTTTAATCGCGAGAGACTGGGGATTTCCGAGGTGCCCGAGGAAGAGCCGTCTGGCTTTAG
>NW_010426320.1:0-16577 GCF_000710305.1 Buceros rhinoceros silvestris | reverse complement strand
ATATAATATATAATCAATAAGAAGTCACAAGAAACAAGTAAATTTCAAAATCCATAGAATGACCAGTATGTCTATCCTCTTCCACTACATTCATATACATAATAGAGGCCGTGGTGTTTACTCAGGATTTAAAACTACAGACCTGACTCTGAGATTTATGAAATGTATGTATAAATTCAATAGTTAAAGAAAGAGTATCCAAGGCTTAACTTTTCTGATTGGTGTATTATATATCAAAAGTCCTTTTCTGAAAATAAAAGAGAACATAGTTTCAAAACTCTTATGCCTAAGCTTTGGAAGAAAAGATGATCTGCCTTTCATCCAGCCTTCACTAGTATGTTTCTCATAGGCATTATTGTCAAGATTATAAATGCAATTCTTGATTTCAAACCAATTTACCAGCAGGAGGCCTCCTGAGGAACAACATGTAGCAACACCCGCTGGGCCAATCGGCCCAGCAAGGTAATAAGGAAGTAAAAAAAATAGAATATAAAAAGAGATCAACTATTCCCTGTTTCTTGCATACGTTATTCTGAGGAACTCTGATAATAAAAAGGGTGCACTATGCGGGAAATTTCAAAACTATTTGAAGGAAGAACCAAACTACTTGCTTTTGCTGTTTTCTCAATTTTAAATATAAGTTAGAAACAAAATATTAAACAGTAAAAATTATTAGGCTGAGTGAATTTTAAGGTTTTAGGGTTTTTTAAAGTTTCCTGGAAGTCAGTATAAGCCCTAAAATAGACTGCTCAATGAGGATTTAAATTCCGGCACATTTTTTCAGTGACTCCTAGAGTAATCTAGATTAAGATATAAGTTTAGACCACTCACTTAGGTGTCTAAACACCTTTCATAAACAAGAAAATAAAAGCTTTAAAAAGTTTTTCTTAAACAGTACTCTGGAGAAAAAATATGCTATTCATCATGGGATAAAGACTCTCAAAGGAAAAAGTCTGATACTCTCTCAACTGATCAAGCTGGAATTTGAAATATTCAGACAATCTATCAGAGCTCTGATCGTGTCCTGCATTTGTCACTAATAAATCTGTCAAGGGTTAGGAATTGGCTGGCCACTAGACAAATGACAGAAGCTCTCTATTAACCCCTCTCCCTTCCCAAAGGGGAAGACAAGAGGAACAAGGGTGAGAGATTTATGGTTTGGAAAAGAAAACTAAAACTGCTTTAGTAAAAATAGTAACAATAAAATGAAATATATACAAATATATACAGAACCAATACCAAACCTGCCCTGCCTCGTGGCAATTATTTCACTGTCACCACTGATGCTGTGGACAGATGCTGGGGAATTCTCAAACTGGACTCAGAGGCACAGACGGAACTGGAATCAGGAGCTGGATTCTGGACCTGGATTCAGGAATGTACTGATTGGGATCGAAGGCAGAATAAACAGAGTCCTCCTGGAATGTCACTGTCACCACTGATGCTGTGGACAGATGCTGGGGAATTCTCAAACTGGACTCAGAGGCACAGACGGAACTGGAATCAGGAGCTGGATTCTGGACCTGGATTCAGGAATGTACTGATTGGGATCGAAGGCAGAATAAACAGAGTCCTCCTGGAATGCCAGCCGTTGAAGGAGAGATCTTGACATTTGCGATGCCTCAGCTTTATACAGAATGTGACGTCTGTGGAATGGACGTCAGTCAGTTTAGGGTCACCTGTCCTGCCCGCTCCACCCCGCAGGTGCAGCCTCTCACTTACTGCACCCCCACCATGGTACACAGGATTTAGCAGTCGCCTTGCTCTCCACAGGAGCAAATATAAACAAGAGCCTTTCTGCACACCAGTCCCTGGTAGTAACTGTAAACATCAGGAGTTATCACTGCTAGAAGCAGACCCTGTTTGTACAATTATGACGTTTAACTTCAGAAAGTGCAGTCACTTGGAAGAGACTGAGATGAAAAGTTAAATCACTGATCAAAATTAGTTCTAACTCAAACCAGGATGTTATTTTAGACTTACGGATACAGGCAGTTTGAAACAATCTTCTGGACAGAATGTCAATTTAACAAATAGCGTGTTTTGAAAAGAGCACCATGGACTGTTATTTTGGCCTACCTAGAAAGCATTGATTTCCATGTAGCTGGACAGAAATATATATAATAAAAAATGTGGAATAATCTGGAAAACATACATATGAAATAAAAGCTGTAATTATCAGATCTTTGCTTTGTTTCTTATTCTAACGTTCAAAGTTTATAGAAATTTTATGTCTTCGTGTTCTGGGAAAAGAAAGCGCACTTACTGATTTAATGTTCTCTATAGCACAGTAGACCTGCTGGGAAGATAATCTTCCGGAAATAGAAATCCATGTTTTTGTATCACACTGAAAGAACCTGTATAGTTTCACCACCTTTATCTAGATGACCATTAACAGTGTGTTGCCATTTTAAGACTTGTAATATTTTAAGTCATTCTAGAGTGATGAAAAGTCTTCGCTTTTATAGCAAGTCCCTCCTTTTTGACCACAAAGACACGGTCAATGTCTAAAAGATATTTTTCCCTTTATCCTGACTCTTTATCACCATCTTTGAGCTACCTGTTAGTGTCAGAACTTTCACTTTCTCTTTAAATGTTTAGCCAGGCACCTCTGAAGTAAGGTTTTACACTTTGCTTCATTTTTTCATGGATTCACATAGCTTAAGGCCAGAAGCGTCTAGCCTGACCCCACTGTACATCACAGGTTATTGATCAGCTCATTTGCACCAGTTATCAGACTTTAGTTTATAGCCATAGGTTAATGAAGAGATTAACAAATTGACTAAGAAGTGGGTATCTTTTGCCTGTGTAAGTATTTATCTCAAATAACCTTTCATTTTCCTTTTGATTACTTTCCATCTCTCTCTTAGTTTCTCTGGCACTTCTCTGCCTGAATTTCTCCCTCCTCTGCTCATATCCTTTAAAATATGTGCACAGCAGAAATGAGTGGACTAGTCCAATGTCAGTTTCTGTAATGGATACGGAAGAGATAGAAGCTCTTAATAAGCACTACTCCATTTTTCACATTCATGGCCCTCATTAGTTCTTTTGTCATCGTATTCTAATGAGAGGTTAGGAGGTATTTTTTGTATTAATATTCCATAAAGTCCAGACTTCCACTCTGTGGTGGGCTACATTCCATGATCTTAGATGAAGAACTTTTTATTATTTGTGTTAAACACATCTTATTTTAATACATTTCAGTTTGCCGTTCTAGCTGGTCTTCACGAATTCCAACCATGCCCTGAAGACTCAACTGACTGTACACAGACATTTCAGATTTCAAGGGAGAGATTTAAGCATTTTTAGGGAGTGATTGTCTGAAATCAGGTAAGTCACACTGTAAAAATGGCCCATTCCTTTTACGCAATGTAAATGTATCTAGTCCATCACTAGCTCAGGTGAATGAATATAGACTACGGTAGACATTTACTTGTAAAATACAGTCTTTGGGCAGGAATGACTTCATACTTGTGCCTATAAGTTTCATTAAAAATATTGGGTTTTGGGGTAGTCACAACTGTGAGTGACTGTGGAATGAGCATGTATATGTAAGTGCCTGTTTGCTAGTGAGCACCAAACTGTACTACTCAATGAGTGGGAGATTTGTGGGGCAGCTAAGAAGACTGAGGACCTGGGCAGGGGTGTTGGATGGACAGAGCATCTGTGCCAGTACTTTGGAATCCACAGATGAATGGTGTTGTGCACATAGAATGTCAAGTGTGTGCCTTCACTAGCGACCTCTTGTCTCTGCCAGCCAAAGAGGAAGGGGCACTTGGCTGTCTGTGCTTGTGTTTTATGCAAGTCCTGTATGTAAGTGCTGTTGAAGGCAGTGCCTCGTTTGTGGAGGTCTGTGTGACCAGCTGTGTCAGTGTACTCTGTGTCTGTGTGAGTGTGTTCATGTGCATGTGTGTCTGTGGGATGTTTGCTCAGCTTTGCTACTGGTTGAACATGCAAACAGGAAAGCAGCAGCCATCACCCTCAGACTGGCCAGAGACCCTGTGTCCCTGAGCAGTGGGCTGTGCTCCAGTGGCTGGGTAGGGAAATCGTGGGCTGGACCTGCAGGCAGTGGTGTCTGCTCCTAATGTCCCTTAAAAAATACCAGGGGGCTATGTACAAACAGGGTAGAAAACTGAAGAAAACTTCCTTTCTACAGTGAGGTCCTGCTCTCAGTTTCTTTCTAATATGTTATCTTGCCAGTGTTTGACAGATTTAGGTTTTTTCTACAGATATGTTTTTCCACTCCTGCTTTCCAGACTTCCTGTTTGAACCAGGAAATAGCTTATTCAGAGGACAAGAAAACAAGAGAATGAAAGATGTGTATGCTTACACAAAATTTTAATTTTGAAGGAAACTTGCCTAGGTGGGTCACATATTCAAACTGGCTGACATATTTGTACCTGGCTTTGCCTTGTGACCACAAACCAAAAAGTAAAAATAATCTCTCTTCTTCTGGTTTGGTATATAATACAGCTATTCTGAAAATAAATCAGGGTGGCCTATGAAAAATTGAGTGACTCAGTGTACACGGTCCCTGGACATACTGGTGAACTCTAGGGAAGACCAGCAGGATGCTGTTGACATTGTATAGCTGCCCTTTATGCGAACGATCATGTGGGAGCGGGGGTTCATTTATCCTCCAAACAAGTGGTTTACTTGGGGAGAAACATTTTTTTCCAGATAACCTTGCCGCATCAGAGCAGATTATCATGACATGCAAGCACAGAATGAAGATTCGACATAGGAGGTCCTGCTTGAGGCAGGAGAAAGGAAAGCAGTGTTTCTTGGGAGGTGTCTGTTCTGTGGGTTTCAAGCTTTTTTATTTATCTTGGAAGAAGTTCTTGAACTTACTGGGTTCAGATTCCTAGAACAAGCAGCAGTGGAGCTAACAGAGCAAATGCTGCCCTCAGCCTTTTCAGGGCTGCCTCGAAGACTGTTTTTGACCATGCCAAGAAACCGTTAACACTTTAGAGACTCAACCTATATGCGACAAAGCTTATTTTCTCAAAAATGAGTCCATCTCACTGAGAATCATTCCTTCTCACAACTCTCTAAATGATGAAGATTACTCTTTCAGTATGCATCGCTTATGACAGTACAGACTGGAATGATAATTTTCCAGAAACACTTCAGAAGGCAGGGCAGATAGCAAAACCCAAGATGAAACTTGAATCTATTAACACCAACTAGAAAAAAGGCAAATTAAACAAAACAAACAAACAAAAAAAAATCCAAAAAAGAAAAAAGCTGCTTTACCATTGTAAAAATAGCTGAAAAGGCAGAGAAAAGACATTTAATTTAGCTGGGTTTTATTGCAGTTGCTTTTCTTATAGCAGTAAAGTGGTGGAGAAATAAAATGGAACTAATTCTGAATTTGAATTGATTGAGATCCTTCTACTTACAGTGTAAATATACGCAAAATTTGCACACATAAATAAGATTGTAGCAGCCATTTCTTTTAAGACCACAACAGCAAACTAAACACCACTTTATAAGATCAGATAATGTTGAAGGTGGTAATAGAAAGTGTTTGGCAAGAAAAAAAAAGGAAAATAAAAACCCTGAGTACTTAAAATCTGTATCACTTGCATAGTTTACACATTAGAGGAAAATTGTTATCTTTTTCTTGAGTTTAGACTTGCGCTTCTGACATTTAAATATGTGGTACAAATCTGTAAGCCAATACCCTTCTTCTAACAATTTAGGAAAACTAATTGAAGTGTCTATGTCATTTCTGTGTGTGTTTTTCAGTATCAAGGGCTGTAACATGACAAAGGAAATGCTTTGTTGTACAAAGCAATTTTAAAGTGCTTTTAATTAACACTCATTTCCAGGTTGAGTTTGAGTGCTTAAAGACAATTTTGTTAAGCATTCCTGAGGATTCTTCAGTAACAGTCAAGTGACAAGTGCCTCTCACAAATGTAAAAGCAGCTTTGGTGAAGACAAACAAAGATATCCTTCCACTGCTGACAAAACTCCTTGTTTTCTCTGATATTTGGCATAATACATTCTTTTCCTCCTCCTTCATGGTCATCATAAATGGCAGTTCTGTCGTTTACACTAGCACAAAGCATCCTCTGGGTCTTGGAAGCAAGCCTGATGTAAGATTAATCTGGTATTAGCAGAAGTGTTCAGGAAAAAAACAAACAAACAAGAAAACAAGCACATTTACGTGGTGCCAGACGGCTTCCTGCTTGTTCACACATTGTGCGTTTTGGAATTCCAGATTAAACTCATGTAAAAAAGATCAGAATTACTCTCCTGGGCCAGCCTAAAGATTCACATGGGTTACATTTGAATCTTAAATGTGTCCATGAATGAAAGCGATCCACGTACCGCAAGCCAAGAGGTCCAATGTGATTTACTCCCACACAGCTCAGGGGTAGTTGCATCAGGAGAAGATAGTGCATCCACATGGTCTAGCATTTGATCAGGTCTTCTCTGGGTCATGTGTACTGGATCTGTGGCCATAATATTCAGAAAAATGTAATTATTCTTCTATAATTACAATTAATGTAATTAGCTAATTTGTGGCATGGTGCTGTAAATACGGGCTGCTTGACGTGAAGCATGGCATGTGAGGATGTGGATTGTTTGAGAGTGAAGACTGAGCTGAAAGAGAAGTAGAAATTCTTGGGAAGGTGGGAGGGAAAGAAGGGTGTGATCCTACCCGTTAGAGTAAATTCCACACTCAGTTACTCCAAAATCCACACCTGATATTCCTCTTGAAAGAAAAATAATCAGCTTGTTTATTCTATATTTGAGCCCAGGAATTAATTGAAAATAATCAGATGATCCGTACTTAGTAGTGACATGGAGAATGTGATTTCATAGTTATACAACTGTTTTGCTACGCTTCAACTCAAAATCCTGCCTCTGACAGAGGCCAGTAATGGAAAATTAGGGAAGAGTAACAAATCAGAATAAACACACAATGACATTTTGCCTCCCTGAGCATTCAATAGTCTGTGTTTTAGGCATAAACTACTTTAAAGAGAGTATTATTGTGTAAAACAACTCTTGATATATTTCTATAGATTTGTCCAGTCTCATTTTATCTCATACACACTTTATATCCTGTATCGAAAATATCACAGTTTAATTGTTAATGCTGCATCTTATAACTTCTCAGTGTTTCTAATATTATTTGGCAAGGAACCTTGATAAATACTTTTAGAAATTCAAATAAACTATTAGCTGCTTTTCAATAGTTTACATGCCAACTTCAGTTTATATTAATATGAGTCATCAAGCAAGAATGTGAGATATGAAGTTGGACAAGAAATGAAAAAAATAGAGTTTCAGATTGGTTGCAAGGAAAGTCTTTAACTTCCCAAGGAGACATTTCAGCAGTGGAAGAGTCTTCCCAGAGAAGTTTTACGGTGTCGTGGTTTAGACCCATCTGGAGACTAAGCATCATGCAGTTGTTATGTTTCTCCAGGAGGAGAAAATACAAAAAAACTACTTAAGGTCAAGATCAGGGACAAGGGAGGGCTCACTCACTACTTGCATCCCTTGCCAAGTTCAGCCCCTCCTTTGCCTTCCTGACCTCATCCCTACAAAACTGGGCAGTGTCCCTCTGCTCTTCCCAGGATACCTGTCCTTGTTTACACCATCTGTCCAGTTCCTTCTTGTGCTTTAGTTTGACCAGCAGGTCTCTTGCCTTCCTTCTTCCTTGCCTGATTTCTTACATCTAGGGCTCAAAAGGTCTTGACACCTTCTGCTATCCTGGCGCCTGGAAAAAAAAAAAAGAATTCCTGATAAATATTGTTCACAAAAAGATTAAAACCTTAAAAAAAAAAAAAGTTTTTCTGAAAATTGGAAACATTTACTTCTGTTCAGCTGTACCAAGCAGGGTCCAGAATCCTCACATCTTCCATGTTCATAAGTTTTATATTTCGGTCAATATTGAAAATCATCCTGTTAAACCCCTGTTTTTATTTGTATTATCTTTTACATCCTTATGTTCTTCTGGCACATTGGTAGAAAGCAAATTTATCCATTTTCCTCTTCAGTCCCTTTCTATCTCATCCAGGAGAAGCCTGTCACATTCAAGCAGCCTCAACAATATCTCTAGCAGCCTTGCTAGCTGTCTTGATCATGGGGTGACCTTTATTCCAGACAGGGTCTATCTGAATGCCTTACTTATTTCATTTTTATTACCTACAAAGAAAAATTGATAATAATGATTTTTTAATGAAATGTAGAATATTTATCAGTGAAAATCTTTCAGAACAATGTTGACAAACATCTCCCAGAAATGATTTAGATATCATTTGTGACAAGAGATGAGCTAAAATTTGTCATACTGATTTTCTACCCCTGTGTTTTTAATATTCTATGTTTCAACTCACCTCTAAAATATATTATAAGCACTTGGACCGATGCATGAGGTTTCATGCACCTTTTTGGGATGTATCAAGTAATATTTTGTTATTATGGATATTACTTCCATGTTTGATTCTGCTCCTCCAGTGCGAAATCTGTTGTGCAGGAAATGGAGAGACGTGAAAAGCAGGAAAGAGGAAATTAAATGGGTCCTATCCTCAAATAACACAAAGTAACACATTATAATAAGCATATATTGAAATACACTAATATTATAGCCATCCTGGCAGAATAAAAATTATAATAGAATATTTTAGGTGCTGCTTTCTGGACCATTGCCAAAAAACCACACGGACTCCCGGCCAAAATCCCTCTCAGTTCTAGGATAATTTAAGTGCTTTCTGCAGTTTCCCTAACACTGGAAGGTTTTATACCAGTCATCTATTGAAAAATACTGTTCAATGCCAAAAAGTTGTATCGTGGCAAGGTAGCATGAGCTGTTCCACTAGGAGTAACAGTGTAAGTGTCCTGCTGAGTAAAGCCATTGGTACTTTCAGTTTAGTTTTCTCTTACAAGCAGAGCAATAGGATGTGCTAGCCACTGCTTGCGTTTGGTTTCCCTTGCTTTCACTTAGTGTCTGTGATTTGTTTGTAAGGGACACTACAGAGTACGTTCAAAACTAGTAGCCACTTGTGATTGGCTTGTTCACCAGTTTGTCCAATCCCTTTCTGAATCTGCAGATGCTATCTGTTTTCAAAACTTTGAAAGAGATTTCCAGAAAGAAAGAAATTCTTACTCATCTCTGTTTTAAATCAGCTTCCTGCTTTTTTCATTAAGTGTTCCCTAGTTTTTGCGTTGTTGGATTTGTCATTCAGGTTATCTTTTGCCTTCATGATTTTGTAAACCTTGAAACCTTGAATACTGAAATGAGAAAGGGCTGAATGCAATCAGAAATCTATAATCAATATCTAAAATAAATATTAAAAATATTTAAACTGGTTTAAATAGTCAAACTAATTCAAAGACCACAAAACAAGAAAAATAATACTGAGTTTTCCAGTGCTGGATTGATATTATTGAGTGTTGTATTTGAAAAGAAACACAGCTGAAAGTGATGAAGTCACTGAAGAGATATCTAAGACAGCAACAGTATTAAGGTGTTTTGTGAAAAAACTTAAATACAGGGTAATGTCTTTTAACCATTTTTCCTGACTGAGATGTTGTAGCTTCTTCCTTATAGTTAATAGAGATTAATAGACTTTTTGCTAAATTACTTAATCACATATTGAACGAACTTACACCTTTAGTCTCCACAGCATTTGATCGTAATGAGATCCACAATTTAATTTTATTCTGTGTGGAAAAGTACTTCTTTTGGCTTGATAATTTCACTCACTGCTCCTTTTTCCTGAATTCCAAAAGAGAGTGAATAATTGTTCCTTAATCAATCTTTTCATACACTTCACAGCACTGTGCAACTTTGCCACAACTATTTCTGCTGTTTGTTTTGCAGACTGAAGAGTCCTAGTTTATTAAGCCTTTCCTGATATAAAAACTATTCCATGTCTTTGATCATCCTTGTCATCTTTCTTTGTACTTTTGCAGGCTGTACCTTTTTGAGAACAGCATGAAGCACTCAAGATGTGGATGTACCATGAGTCTGTACAACGGTGTAATTAAATATTATGGAGTTTCTAAATTCTTTTGCTAGTAATACTTTACATTCTTCCTTTCCTTTTCATTGTTATTGACATGAAGCTAATATTTTTATACAACAGCTCATAATAATGCAAAATGTAGAACTGAGCAGAATCAGGTAATTTACCTCAACAGGTAGGTGTAGCAGGTTTTTTACTATGTGTGCATTTTTTTCAATCTATTGAAATTATTCACTTGCTGCCTTACTGTATAACCATCCCTATAAAACAACTTTGTGCAACTACTTGCAGCCAATGTTTGTTTTTATTTTTTAATCTCAATTGTTTTGTCTCACTAGCAAAATTTCACATTTCAATATTTACTCCCTTCTTCAGTACGAATATGTTTGCATTGCAGAGCTCCCAAAAGAGAAATTAATGTACCTTCACTGGTAACCTATGTTAAAAACTTCTTACCTCAACTCCTGATATTAAGGGAAACTTCATTTAAATATCTTTTTTACAACAATAGAAAAAATAATGGAAAGGGGTGAACAAATGGTTGAAATATTAGTATGACATACGAAAATGAAATTAGAGGTAATATAAGAGGAAACACAGTAGGATAAAGGGGATCTAAAATACATACCTGCAATGAGAGGACGAGAAGACAGTACTTTTTGCTTGAAAGGATTACCTAAAAGAGAATGATCTCCCTCTTACATACTCCATGATAAAAAAGAATTACATTTTGAATCGTACTACAAGGTGCATTGAGTTGTGGTGCACAAAATTTGTAGTATACATGATTTCAAAAGGTCCCTTGGGAAGGTTTCCACTCCAATCCAACCCCCTGCAGAAAGCAACATCATATGAGTTCAGTTCATGTTTCCCACAGGTCCATGCATTGAAAACCTCCAAAAACCAACCAACCAACCAAAACCAAACACATGCCAACTTTGATTGGAAGTGAGCTCCAATATTAAATGTTCGCACAGATTTTTTTTTCCTGAACCACTCTTTTTTTAACTTACACATACAGCCTCTTATCTTTATATTCTCGAGTACCTCCACATAGGTGTTGGGGAGCTCCTCTTATGTCCTCCCAAAGCTGACTCTTCTCCAGACTGAACAAACCTGACTCCCTCAGCCTCTTTTCATGGGGTAAGTGGTCCACTCCCCATCTGGCTTGGTTGCTCCCTGCTGGACTAGGTCAAGTTCATTGAACTGAAATTTTTCTCATTTTACAGCTTTTTTAATACCTTGGAGATTTTGCGTAGGTTATCTAATAACTAATAGGATGGACATGAGATTTATGTAGGAATAAAATTCTATGTAATCTATAAAAATACTAGTTAAGCATTTCAGAGATATTGTGATTATTAAAAAAAATTCTTACAAAATGAAGCAAACTTCTAGGAAACTCTTCTTTAAAGATAAAAAGAGAACTGTCACATCTTAAATGAATTATTTGCTGCTTTTGTTAATGTAATGATTTTTCATTGAATTTACTAATGTGAATAAGCCTGACACTTTTAAAGTATTTCACAAACTTCCACATAACATACGAGTATTATTTATTATGTGAATATCCACACACGCATATATATGTGTATACACAAGTACATACATATCATTGTGTATAGAATATGGACTAGTTACTTTGAATTACTGTAGGAAATCACACCCATTCACAGCGTGCAATACAAATAATAAAACCAGAATATTTTCAACTTTCATAGGATGTAAAATTCAAAGTGTTATTTCTTTTTTTCTTGCACAACTGCATTGCCAAAGATTTCTCTTTTACGGAAAATAAGATGATTCAAATTTGATTTAGTCAAATATAACTGCAGCCTGTCAGAAGTTTGTGGTCAAAGTATAATTTTCTTGAAACATAAGCTCCTCTTTAATGTAATTTTCATGAAACCATCCTTTAGGATGTATGCAGCCTTCAGGTCAATAAAACACAGATTTCAAAAGACCTTATTCTCTAAGGAAAAAATGTCTGTTTGTATTCCTATTTGAAAGCACACACAGAGGCAGTCATCAAACCTACATACATCATTAATTTATGTAGGCTTGGAAACTGTAGTTTGGGCCTGGTTTAAATTTATGTTGCTCAGCAAAGTGTTTATTCTGATTGGTTCTTTAATAGAAAAGTTTAGGAGTGAAATCAGACTGTCTGATTATTATTGTATTAAAGCGATTAAATCTATTGAAAAAACCCAGTGGATTTCAGATACTGAAATTAAAGTTCCAGTTATCTTCCATAAGTAAAACTTTCTAGAACATGGAAAAATGTTGAACTGGCACTTTCTGAAAGCTTTACTTTATGAAGGTATTTGCTTATTTATTCTTGTTTCTGACTTCGAGTCGTCACTGTTTCTTTTGTAGGTGGAAGTACTGACAACACTGAAACAGCTTTGAGAGACTATTCTCTGGTTCAGTGAACTGAAAATTACACATCTCTTGAGATTCCGTTTAAGTTTTTGAAGTGGTTATACAAAGCCTTAGAAGGCGTTTGCATTAAAATAACTCAGAGAAAAAAATAAATTGGGGACAAATCTAGCTTACCTATTTAGGTTGTCCTACACATGTTAATGACAATACTTAACAAGAAAAAGACGGGAAAATAAATTTTTATCATACTAAATTTATAGTCAGCAACATGTGATATATTTCAATCCATGAAAGAATTTTTTTGGCAGGGTCATATTTAAGTGTATTGTTCTGCAGCAATTTCTGTGGATCATTATTAGATTTCATAGTACTTTTCCATGGAGGAGGTGACCTAGACTGTTTCCAAAGAGGTTTTCAGAGAAGAAAGGGGTTGGGGGGAGGGACTAGTTCCTCATCAGTTCTTCAATGCTTTCTTGCGTTTTTGATATTTTGGCTAATCTCCGATTGTATGTGAAAATGCATGTACTAAGAATGAAGGGTAAATCCCCTATTTCATGCTGACTATTCCTACTTGCAAAGAGAGGGGGAGAAACTGAACCAAATGCAGGCTGAATTCTCTTTTCACCTGAACCAAAGGATTAGGAATGAGCTTTCTTCACCAAACACATGTTTTTTTCTGTTTCTTAAGAGATAATATGACATATATTTTCTTAATATGGATGAAAAACTAACTCCCCAGATTTTCAGGAGGTCTGAGAATTAAGAAATGGTACCTCAGAATTCAAGAAGCTGCACAATAAACACCCATCTTGTCTGTCAATTTTAGAAATATCACTTCTTACTAAGATTCAGCCAAGAATTCCTCCAAAAGGATATATATGACTTCTCTTTGTTATTATACACATTTTTCTTCTTCAGAGGATAAATATGACTCTAAATATCTCCTTGGCACTAATGTCCTGATATTCTTTTAATGTGAAAATGTCAAAGCATGTTAAACTCATAGTATCATAGAATCATAGAATGGTCTGAGTTAGAAGGGACCTTAAAGATCACCTAGTTCCACTACCCCTGCCATGGACAGGGACACCTTATGCTAGATCAGGTTGCTCAAAGCCCCATCCAACCCAGCCTGGAACACTTTCAGGGATGGGGCAATCACAGCTTCTCTGAGCAACCTGTTCCAGTGCCTCACTACCCACACAGTAAAGAATTTATTCCTAATATGTAACCTAAATCTTCCCTGTTCCAGTTTAAAACCATTACCCCTTGTCCTGTCACAACAGGCCTTTATAAAAAGACTGTCCCCATCTTTCTTACAGGCTCCCTTTAAGTATTGAAAGGTCACAATAAGGTCTCTCTGGAGCCTTCACTTCTCCAGGCTGAATGACCTGGACTCTCTCAGCCTTTCCTCGTACAAGAGGTGCTCCCCAATATAAAGAAGCTAATGGTTTGTAGAAGAATAAAAATTTAATAGAACTGTGATTATTTGCTACAAATACACTATGATGAAACACAGCATGTTAATTTAACCCGAAAAAATGAATAACAATGCCTCTGGCTTGAAAGAAAAGGGATAAATATTTTAATTATATAATGTGAATTTTTTACTAAATATAGTATCGATTATAACAACCGGTAATTTGCAGTACTCTTTGATTAGCATATACAATTCAACTGGGAAAAATTATCACAGGGTTCTTTTAATTATTATTATATGAGTAACTGTCTATTAAAAAGACATATTTTAATCTTGTCTTTAAATAGTTTTTTGTGGTACCTTAAAATTTTATGCATTAAAAACTAAAGCCTTCTATTTTAAAAAATATTCTTTTTTTTTCAGAAAAAATGTATCAATACATGTGATATCTGAAATAACTGCAACACGTTTAGATCATTATAATGTAAAATAAAAATATGTACTCAAATTGCCACTGCATCCTTCAGACTTATCAGAGACTATGGCTCTGTGTATGGTTTCACTAATGATAATTCTAAACCCTTGTGAATTTCTTCTAGCTTCACCGGTTTTATACATAGTCTGTAAATGCATCCTGATATACTGCAATAACTATGAGGGAAATAGGGCTAAGAAGCAGACCGTCTGTTTTCTACAGTTGTACACACTTTCTACTCAAATGAACAAACACAATCTTCAGGCTTGCACTGATGTCACATCAGGAATGGCAGGGATTCTAAACGGAGTTTTGTAATTGCTCATTAGTAAAAATTCTGATCAAAATGGTACTGAGTGGGTATAACAGTTTATGAAGTAGATAAATTCTGAATTTTCTAGATTTCTGTTTTCTGTCTGAAATTTCCCCTTAGGCATATAATTTATTTGGAAATGGACTAAGCATGCTTGCTATCTGATTATGGGGTAATAACTATACTCTTTGCTAAGTAAACCCTGAATAAAATTCCAGAAGGTTTGTCAGCTTATGTATAATTATTAGAGAGGCAAAATCCCCTAATTCTCCAGTCATTAATGAATATTATTATATTTATTGTTACAGTTTTATGGCTTCTCATGCTTCACTCTGCTTAGCTACTATGAATCTATTCAAATTAGCTGTTGCCTTTAGAGCTATTTAATGGAAATGTTGGTCAGAAGTTTTGCCTCTCTTCTGTCCTGTCCCTTGGCAAAAAGTTGATCTCACCATGAGCAGGTCCCATTATTGTTAGATTATATTGCATATTTCAAGTGAAATATTTTGACATAATGAAAAGAAGGCTCTGAAGATGACATGATCATAAATGTGAGAATATGAATAACAAATGAAGAGGTTAGTTATCAACTCTGCCCATCAGATTTAAGCATTTGTAGTGCTAACCTGCAGTCAGCAAATCTAGGGAAGTGTTGGGGATCACTAGATTTCTTTACCTGAAACATTAAAATGATGACACAGTAAAAATCTATTGGTGGAAAACAAGGTCATAATTTGATTTGTGAATTTTAATTTACATTAGTAAGCTAAAAAAGATAAATAGACATGACCATAAAATTTTATTTTTTGTGCCATGGGATATAGTCAAAAACAATTAATTAAACTGGCTGACTTAAATGTAAGGAAAAATATGTTACAAAATATTCTTATAAATAATTAGCCCATTGCCATTGATTAGGTTGATGACGACATATGATGGTTGAGCCACTGTCACAACTAATTTATCCACACATGCCTGCCTGGACACTAACCTTACCTTCCCTTGCAGACCCTCTTTGTTCAGTGGTTGTGTTTTGTCAGTTGTTTAGAATGTAACTCTCTGTCCTTGTGTTGTTTACTTTTGCTGTACCTGTTACAGTGGGATTCTAATCCCTGACAGAAAACATCATGCACTATGCAATGGATACAAACTCTGTTGTGCTTCAGCTTTACCTCATCTGCTTTATTTTTTTTAGTAGTTTATTTTTATTTATTTAAAGATTTGGGGATTTGGTACCTATCTAATTAATTTCTTTACTATGATGTGATTTTTTTTTTTTAAGATCTGTCCCTACGGTATAAATTTGTATTTATGATGACTAGATCATCTTGTCTGACCTTTAAATTAAGACAGAGCTTTGAATACTACTTGGTTACACAATAATGAGAATAATAAATTGTGCTGAACGTCAAGCTACGTGATGCACAAATATGTAGAAACTTCAAGTGACAGAAAATTCATGACTTAGTAAATTTTTCCAGAGATAAAATACTGTCAGTCTTAAAGAATTCTGCAAGCCTTCTTATCTGAATGTTTAATGGCTTTTGTACTGAGTGTATTAATCTCTTAGGTTAGGAGTCCCTTACTAGTTAGTGTATCTCTCACATGGAAAAACTCATACACCATAACGAAATGAATTCTTAGCTTTCTCTTTGATAAACCAAAATAAAAATATGGAGGTATTTTTGTTTTATCTTGTATTTTTTTCCATGTTTTCTTCATTTTTGGGAGATTTTTTTCTTCACTGGCATGCTTCTCTCATGTACTTTGGTTCACTGTATTGCTAAGATATGCTAAAGTTGGAATTTCATTAATTTATGCACTTATTTCCAGTTTAATTTTCTTCTATATTTTCAAGTATATGTCTGAGGTTTTGTCTGTAATTTTATTTTTCCACATTTGCATCTTTAGTGAGGATTAATCATTCATAAAATGACTTGAGTAAAGCTATCATCATCATCATGGCTTGACTTTGCGGACGAAGATTTGGGCAGGGCTTTA
>NW_010426319.1:11918-12195 GCF_000710305.1 Buceros rhinoceros silvestris | reverse complement strand
GGTTCAGACGATCGTAACGCCCAGAACCCCTAATTGAGAGCGGAGATAAATGGCGCTGGCAGGTGTCCACAGCTTTGTGCGGGGAGAACCGCCCGAACCGGATCCAAACGCAGAGCGCGTCCCCCCGGCGCAGGACAACAGCCCGAGCAAATAAATCTGCACGGGCTCTGTCTTCTTGGCTCGCTCCTCGCAATTATGACAACATTAAGCGTTTACAATAACCCCGAAACATGCTCTCCGCCAGCTCGCCTTCCTCCTCAACCCGTCCTGCTGCCGG
>NW_010426319.1:7913-11701 GCF_000710305.1 Buceros rhinoceros silvestris | reverse complement strand
GTGCTGGCTCGGCGCGGCTCGTCCCGGGGCAGAGGCCGGGCAGTTGGGTAACGTCTGTCAGGAAAAAGTGCCCCTGAAATTCCCAGCTCATTGCTTGGAGCCAAGAATGTAAGAACAAAGGTAATCTTCAGGGCTTTCAAGGGACCGGGGTTTTGAAGGCTTGATTGTAATTAGCATAATTAGTGTAGAATTTTATTTTTGCATGGATAGAACTGAAAGAAAAAAGCAAAATAATCCATTGATTTTAAATATAAAATAAACACTGGTAAGAAAGGTCCCCTTTTCCAGTCTGGAGCAGGCTGAAAAGCAAACATTCTTTTTCGGGCTTTGCTGAGAAATCACTTTTTCCATCTAAGGAATTATTTTTTTTAAGTGTTGCATTTCGATTGATTTATTAATGAGCTAAAGCCTAGGCATGAGGTGCCCCTTCTCTGTATGGATTGTAAAACTCTGCCGCTCGGCTTTTGGAATATTTTCCTTCCTTAAAATGAAGGTAACATTTGCATCGTCGAGCAGCGTACGCCGGGCTCTAAATGATTTGTTGTGTTTGGCTTCTCAGGAGCTATGTGTATTTTATTCATAAGCATCGAACTGCTAATTCTGCCCCCGCTACCTCACTGCAACAAGAACTCACAGAGAAAAACCTTGCCTGGGTTTGCCCGAAGCAGCCCACACCTGCCTGGAAGCCTTGGCTGTGGCCACCAGCTCGGTTCTCTTTCAACCCAAGGTGACGTCTGTCACATCGCAGGCACTGGGTGGGTAAAGGAGATTCAAACACACACTAATTCACTACAGACTTCTGGATGTTTTTTTTTTTTCACCCTTCCCATTTACATTCAAAATAATTAACTCAAGAATTCTGAGTTTATTTTGTTTTCGTTCTGGTTTAATTCACAGCGGTTGGGGGTTCCCTTTGGAGGTGAGTGGGGCTGTTTTTCTAACCCCTCTCACTGCCAGCCCACACCTGCCTGGAAGCCTTGGCTGTGGCCACCAGCTCGGTTCTCTTTCAACCCAAGGTGACGTCTGTCACATCGCAGGCACTGGGTGGGTAAAGGAGATTCAAACACACACTAATTCACTACAGACTTCTGGATGTTTTTTTTTTTTCACCCTTCCCATTTACATTCAAAATAATTAACTCAAGAATTCTGAGTTTATTTTGTTTTCGTTCTGGTTTAATTCACAGCGGTTGGGGGTTCCCTTTGGAGGTGAGTGGGGCTGTTTTTCTAACCCCTCTCACTGCCTAAAATCACTCGGCTTCCCTTCAGCCCACGAGGACTTGGAGGAACAAATGAGGAGCCACAAAGCCCCAAGTGCGGTGAGGCTCCGCACGCGGCAGCCGCCCTCCCCGGAGCAGCACCCAGCACCATGGCGGAGGTGGGGCTTGGCTTTTGGCCACCAAGGGTTGGGATGCTGAAGCGGCAGCGGAGACGGGTGAAGCCTGGGCAGAGGTGGGCGCCGCGCGTTGCCCTGCGCTGGGTGCAGGTGTGTGCTCTGGGAAGGCAGGCAGGGCGCTGCGGAAGCAGATTGGATGTGCCCCGTAAAGCACAACCAAGTGTTGTGATCTGTTTCTCAAGGACAAACCAATTACGCCGATCAGAAGGCAAAGCTGCATAATCGAGTTGTCTGGAGTCCCTCATTTCATTGTGTGAAATGTTTTATTTGCCAGGTTTGTGCTAGTGGAGTTGATGTTCGCTCCGAGCCGGGTCCCTACTGGTGAACTGGCTGTTACAGTCCAAGGTCAGAGCGGGGGCGTAGAAGTCGCTGCCTGACGAGAGGCCGGCGTGTAGACGGCCAGTGACCACAAACCACCTTCTGCTCTTCTTCTGCACGGGGAGGGAGGGACTCCAGCGCTTTTAAGGTGTAAACAGCTTCGTGTTTGAATATCGTTAATGGCATTAACAACACCAAGAGTGAGTAACGATGGCTCGCTGACTTCCCGCAGCGCTGTTGAATCTGCGTCCTGGTGCCGAGCATGAAAGGGTACAATTATTTTTCATACCGTTTTATTTTCCCTTTACGGCAAGCTAAGCAAAGCAAGTTTGTCAGAGGCAGAGCGCTCCTAATTTGGTCTCCAGTGACCTCTGCAGCCGTGATTGGCAGCCGGGTGTCGGGAGGAACTTGTGCCTGAGAGATAGAAATGAGCAGAACAAATGCCGTAGGACAGCTCGGGCTCCCTGGAGGACCCAGGCTAAAAAAGGTGAAAGAAGTGCAATTACAGGAGGTTTTCAGCACAGAAAGTTAATTAGCTACTAAATAGCATTTAGTGCAGTTCAACGTGGGGAAATTTATGTTCTGAAAGCAAACAGATCAATGGAGAGCCTGTGGAACCAGCTTTGGGGAAGTCCACGCTGGCAGTCGCGTACTTTGTACCGTAACGTCCTGGGCTCTTTTTCCCAGGTTTCCCCAACAAATAGGAAGACTCGCTTGGTGCGTTTCCACGCACGTTTGCAGACGTGTAGACATGCCTCCACGTGAGGGGGTTTTGGTTTGATTTCAGGAGTTCTGGCTGGGCTTTCAGCCAGCCTGTGCCACCTTCCTCCCTGTTCGCCCAGATCGCTCTAAATCGATTCTGTTCGGGCTCTCTGAGGCAAAGGAGCATGAAGTTCCAAATATTTTCAGCCAAAGGGTGAATCTAACACAGTTCTTAACCCGGTTACTCATCTGTGGGTAGCTGGTGTGACAGCAGCGTTACGCCAGCAGCTCCGGCTCTGCGTGGCCACGCTCCTCCACGGTGCCGTCCCGTGAGGATCCTGCTCTGCAGCGTCATGCAGAACGAGCAGAGCGATTTCCACAAGTCCTGTTTAATCCCAAATCACCTCTCTGGTTTCTTTTGCCCGTCTTTGAGATGTCGCTGAAGTCAGCATGTTTCACAACTCATTATATATGTATATTGTCAAGGACACCTTTTTTTATCAGAACAATAGATTTGGGTTCCAGCTGCCCCATATTGCCTCGCCTTGCACAGCCACTACACTAAATTTTTTGGCGTTTCAGGATAGCTCTGAACTTCTGTTGATGGATTGTTGATTTGGAGTTATCTGTCTTAGGTGGCTTAGGCAGCTGATGCTGCCATGAGCTATTTCACCTTGCTGGGAAGCAGAGGAACCCAGAAGGTCAGTGCCTGTGGGGAACAGTGGAGAAACAGAGAAATGCTAATCCTCCGGGGCGGGGGGAACGGGGCCTGGAATTCCCATTCTGTGGGTGCTGGTACACTGCGATGATACGGAATGTCTCTGAACAGTGCTCCACCAGGCAGCTTGAGCTGTGGGGACAGCTGCTCCCGGCGAAGGTGTGCTTTGGGGCAGGGGGATGCCAGGAGAGCCAGCCCAGGAGGGTTTGGCTCTTGCAAGAAGCTCCCTGGGAATCAGGTGGTGCACGCTGGCAGCTTAGGGAACCACCCCGTCATGGCTATAATCTTCATCCCCTTTCCCTCTTACAATTAAATTTGTCACATCAAGTCATAAAAGGAGTTATTGCTGCTGAAGTAGTCTTTCTGTGCAAATGGTGCAGGTCTGTGCGCTGGCTCTGCAACACCAACAGTCTGGGTTTCTCTCTCTTGGTGCTGTAGGGGTGTGTGAACAGGAAGGCAGGTCCCATCACTACTCTGCACGTCGAGAGCCTCACTTGGCGAGTGGCCGATCTCCTCGGATTGGGCAGGCGAGGGAGCTCCCGTGTGGGGGGAGGAGGATAATGCTTTTCTTAGGGGCTGCAAAAGCTCCCGGAGTGCAGCCGTGGTTGGTTCATGGAGCTGGTCATTGAGAGGAGAAAATCCATCCCCCCCCTCC
>NW_010426319.1:5879-7745 GCF_000710305.1 Buceros rhinoceros silvestris | reverse complement strand
GCAGGAATGAGGCGGGTTTTGAGACAGAAGAGCAATGGGACTTCAGTAAGGAAAGAGGCTGGAGTGGAATCATGAATACAGCCAGGGCTTTCCTCAGGTTTTACTGATCCTTCTTATATTTTCCCCTACCCCTTTTGCCCCCATGGACTGTTGCCCTTGTTCTCTCGTTTGGCTGAGCAGTGCTGACACTCTGCTCTTCCTGCATCCCACAGCCCAGAGTCTCTCTGGAATGTTCCTCCAGCTATTTGCCTCACAGGGCTTCAGCTCCCTGCTTTTGCAGGGCACTCTGGTGTAAATTCCTCATCTAACAGATATAATAGTCGGACAAATAATAAATTCTTCCCTGGCATCTTGTGTGCCCAGTTAGAGGAGTCCCCAACCCCACAAGGGCAGCGTTGATCACATTACTTGTTGTTACCTACAGGGCGATCTCAATATTTAAATTCTTTTAAAAGTACTCCAACAGATTAGAATCTTTTCCATTTTTTAAATCGATGTATACAGGGAAAAGTAACTTTCAGCACAGTGAGGTTTTTCTCTCAATTTCCAGTGACTGAGCGTGCGCCGATGTGTGGGGTGGTGCTCTCTGCCTCTGCACCGTGTATGAATGTAGGTGTTCATCGCCCTCTCCGAAGGGCACGGGGTGCACAGATGTCTCTTTCAGATTTCATCTTCTGCGTCAATGAAAACATCGGAATTTCCCCGGGCTGCTCACTGAGGCACCGTGCTCACGCTTGCTGGCTTTTCGCTGTCCAGAAAGGGTGGATCCACTTACACATGTCACTTCACCTTCCGCCCGTGTATGTTGGATGCGTGTACAAGCTCGTAACTGGTGGCTAGATGTGAACTGTGAACATTGGCCTTGAAGAAGCATTTCCAGAAAATACAGCATTGCCTTCGGGACTGGGCGCTCCAGCCTCCGAGTTTTCGGGTAGCTGCTGGTGTGCCTGCAGCAGGTTTTGGTTATGGAGCAGAAGGAGCAGAGCTGGCAGTACCATTCTGTCCTGAGGAGCCGCGCCATTCGCGGGGGTCAAAGCGAGCCCAGCTCTGCTGGAACTGTCACTTCTTGGCAGTCATTTCTGCCCCTGGTCATTTGAGACAATGCTCTTGAGGAATGGGCACATTGGCCTGTGACGAGGGAGCTCAGGACAGTGATCCTCACCACCAACCCCTCTTCTAGCCCTTTGTCATACTGGCCAGTTCATCTTTGCAAGGGTGTTAGAGAATTGGTTGCCTCTGCCTTGTCTTTGAGCTAGTTGAGTCATCTCTTCCAGGAAAATCCTGTGTAACCAGCTGTGGCTGTTATGAAGTGTTGCTCCATAAATACCAGCTGCTCAGAGCAGGCAGCCCAGCACAAGTGTCTCCTACCAGGACTCCCAGTACGTTTGCATTACCACGAGACACCGAGTGGTTCAGAGAGTGCAGTATTTTGCAGCTTTGTCGGAAAGTAATGCTTGGTTTTGCCCAAAGGCCAGTGCCACATGCATGGAAGGATTCCCAGGGTGCAGGTGATGGTTTGTGGCTGTGCTTGGAACTGCAAGTATCCTGGTGTTTAACCCAGAAAACTGCTGCTGTTCTGCTGGGACTCGTGATCCCAACTCATGTGGTGATGCTGCCATGTCACTTCAGCCTCCGAAGGGCTGGAGCGACGGTCTTGCTGCGGTCTCTCTCTGAGACCACCGGAGCAGCAGATCCTCACGAGCAGAGGAGCAAAGCTGCTCCTTCTGTTCTCATCGACGCAGAGCCGCAGGTGTGGAGAAGGGGCTTGGGGGTTTACTCCCCATGCGTGTGGGCGATCCGGTTTTGAACTGGGCGGCTCGCAGGGGCTCCCTTAAAAATATAACCCACAGCTAACGGGGATGTCCG
>NW_010426319.1:2509-5747 GCF_000710305.1 Buceros rhinoceros silvestris | reverse complement strand
AACCGCAGGGAGATGCTGCAAACAAGGCCCGTCCCCGCGGAGGAGGCGCAGAAGCACAGTGCCGTGCTGTGCTCCGACGCATGCTGCGAGTGTGATTCCCAGTGCTCAGCGCCGACATTGTCACATAAGCGGATTAGAAAACGGGGCATAAAGTGGCATTGCAGGGGGCTGTCTTTATACCTGCTACTCGCCTTGTTTGGCAGACCCTGATTTCACAGCGGAGCCCGTTCAGAGCCCGCGCTGATTGTTCACATGGATTGGCCTTTTTAAGAACCAAGGGGTCACAGTTTCAGATTTGCTTAATTCTCAAAGCAGTGATATTTTTCTTCTGGGATCAGGGCTGGTGGCGGGCACCTGGGGTTTCCTAATCCAAACTCAGTTTACTCTTGAAGATGGATATCTGGGGCACCGTGAGCTTTCTCTGCTCTGCGGTGGGTTCAGAGCTCACGTGTACTGTCCTTCACACCCCGAGGTTTGGCAAGCAGAAACCGTTTGTCTGAGGTTCATACACATGAATCCAGGCTCGTCACTTACAACAGCACAGTGAGAAACTCCAGTTCAGGGGAGGTATCTCTGGATCTTCCTGGTCACCGAGGGAAGCTGACAGATGAGATCCCCAGTCGGAATGTACTTGCCCCTCCTGTCCCCGGCTGAGCTGCACACTGAGGAGGCGGCGGAGCTGTGGGACAAGAAGTCTCTCCTTTGGGCGATTATTCACCAGGGCTGCTGGAGCCTGTCGAGCACCTGAGCGTCTGCAGTCATGTTTTTTCACTGGCCCCAGGTTTTCCACCCAAAGGGGCCATCAGTCCCAGAGGTGTAATGGTTTGAAGGGCTCTGTGGCGTGAGCTGGAGAGCAGTCAAGGGCCTGCTGTGCCGGCAGGATGCCCAGACTGGTCCTTGTGCTGAGTGAAGGAGCAGGGGCTGGGCCGTTCCTCGGAGGAGTCTGGGCTGTTCTCACCCTGGGCTTCTTCATTTTCCCTTCTCAAAGGTCAGTGTTTGGAGGGATGGTTTTGCCTCTCCCCAGTTCTGTGTGGAGTTCGGGCACAGACCAAAACTGGGGTCGTTTTTGGGGATAGTAAGGAATTAAATAAAAATGATTCAGTCGCTCATGTGGGCTGTTGGTTGCTGACTCCTTGGACCTGCCCTAAATTCCACTTCCAGAGCCCTGACCAAAGATTCTTAACGTGGAACATCCGTGGCTGCTGCCTGTGCTACGGTCCTTGGCTGATGTCTTGGGGGCTTTCTTCCTCCTGTCTGCAGGGACACAAGTGACAACCGCATGACCTGCTCCACCAGCTCTGCCTCCAGCCTCGACACCAGTGCCCACTTCCAGGAGAATAATGGGCAAACGCAGAGCACCAGATGGGACGAGCAGCAGAAAGTCTTTGCCCTCGAGCAGGTCTGCGGTGTCTTTAGAGTGGACCTGGGACAAATGCGATCCCTTCGCCTCTTCTTCAGGTAACGTATTGCTGGGGGGAAGGTGTGTGTGCCCTGGATCAGCACGCCCTGGGCTCTGGGGACAAATGGCTTCTGCAGGCCTCCGTGGAAGCCTCTGCCTGATGCTTGTCTCCAGGAAGGCAAGTGTCAGCCTTGCCAGGGAGACCCTCTCAATTACACTGATGGGGCCTAAAGGAATTTTTTCCCTAGTACGGTAAAAGTTGCTCTTGGCTCTCTTACCAAAAATGTTTCAACTAACCTGGAGCTGTGGAAAACATCTCTTTATCCATGGTACCTTCTCCCTTGCCTGCCCCTCACCAGGGCTCCTCTGGGGTCTTGCTGCTCTTAGCCTCTTCAGTTATCTTTCAAATCATTACAAAAGTTGTTTAAAACAGTTTTTACTCCCTCTTTTTGCTCTCACTCCCTGCTTCTGTAGACCGTGCTGTGTGGAGTGAGTCCGTGCACCCTAGGAGCTGACTTTGGGGGCTGCCTTAGTGGTGCTGAGGCAGACTTCTTGGGGTTTTTTCTCCAGGGAAGATGCAATTTTACTCCTTCACATGATGGAAGGGTAAAAGAGTGCCATTACCAGCACGAGTGGAGCTTCTTGGGGAAAATGGTCGCTGTGGCTGTGTCACAGTATCACAGACTATCTCAGGCTGGGAGGGACCCATAAGGGTCATCGAGTTCCAGAGCTGTAAAATGACTTCTGTGCCCTGTTTTGAGGGACAACTTGGTGCTATACTTCTTCGTGATTTGCTTTCCACTTTCTCTCATGTGTTGTTCCCAGTTACCCTCATTCCTGGGCCCCTCATTATGCTGGGCAGTAAATGCAGGTTATTCTCCCCATTGTTTCGTCCCCAGCGACGAGGCGTGCACCTGCGGGCAGCTGGTGGTGGCCAGCAGGGAGAGCCAGTACAAGATCTTCCATTTTCACCACGGTGGCCTGGACAAACTCTCCGAGGTGTTCCAGCAATGGAAGTACTGCACAGAGACCCACCTCAAGGACCAGGTACCTGAGCACGGCTCAGGGGACAAAGGGGCTTTTTCCAGCAGCCGTTTCACACTTGCACACTCTGGTACTCGCTTTTCGCCCTCCACTCCTGCTCTGCCTGTGCAGAGTGGGGGAAGGTAAGCCAGGAGACATGCTTCGGTAGCGAGAGCCGACAGGTCAGCAGTGTGCTCTAGGCGTGTAAGGTGGCTGGGAAGCTGCAGTGGTACGTCGGAGATTCTGTCGGAGTCTTTCATCCATTTTGTGAAGCGTAGCACACTGCTCCGGAAAATGTTTTGACAAGGCATCTCGCCATATTTTGTTCAATCTACATACAAATGTGATAAGAGCTCTTTAATTATCTGTTTAAGATACTGTATGTGCTTATTAGAAACACTGATTTTTAAATTTCCATCCTTCCCACAGAGCCCCCTGCTGCTTTCCTTATTATGGTCGCATGGGCTCACTTTTTGCATTGAACAACCTTTGATTTTTAAATTAAATGTCAGCTGCAGTCTTGCACTGGGATCGCGAGTGCCCTTAGAGAGCCTGGCAGTGCAGTTCCCCGCTCGCCTAACAGCAGCTTATTAGAAACACTGATTTTTAAATTTCCATCCTTCCCACAGAGCCCCCTGCTGCTTTCCTTATTATGGTCGCATGGGCTCACTTTTTGCATTGAACAACCTTTGATTTTTAAATTAAATGTCAGCTGCAGTCTTGCACTGGGATCGCGAGTGCCCTTAGAGAGCCTGGCAGTGCAGTTCCCCGCTCGCCTAACAGCAATCCCTTTGTATGTGGCCAATCATATGTAAT
>NW_010426319.1:1901-2377 GCF_000710305.1 Buceros rhinoceros silvestris | reverse complement strand
GCAGCATTAATTCAGTTTCAGGTCAGGGATAAGATTGGGGGAAGGAATGGAAACAATTTTTTTTTTTAAGATGAAGCTGTTTTGCACTACTCAGATTTTTAATTATTCTAATCACTCTTGTTATTGTCATGGTTGGAATTTAAAACCAAAAATCCCTTCCCGAGTGCAGCGCTCAGTGCTTAATCCCACAGGAACCATGCAAAAAGGTTTTCCTGCTCTGAAAACCGCCGGGTTTCACCCGCTGCTGCTCTCACTCCAGCATTTTGGGTTGTTTTCCCCCATTCAGCAGCTCACCGATGAGAAAACCTGTATGCAGTTCTCCATCCGCCGCCCCAAGCTGCCCTCCTCAGAAACCCACCCAGAGGAGAACACCTACAAGCGCCTGGATGTGTCTGCCTGGCTCCATCACCTGAACGAGGCCGGCCAGGTGGAAGAGGAGTACCGACTGCGGAAGGTGAGAGCAGCGGCTCGGCCTC
>NW_010426319.1:0-1777 GCF_000710305.1 Buceros rhinoceros silvestris | reverse complement strand
CTGCTGCCGCCAGCGCCCAGGCGGAAGCTGCTAGAGTTTCCTTCCCTGCTGGGGGAAGGACTGGGCACCTGAGTGTGTGGAGATGGTGCTTGGCTGGGGCTGCAGGTGAGGCTGGGAGAGCATCTCCCTGGGCAGGGAGGCCGAGCTGTCCCGCTCCAGGCTGGAATTAGTAAAGCAGAGCATCCAGCGCTCGCACTGTTGGCAAACCACAGCGTGGGCAAACCGGTGAGCAGTCGGGATTGCCGTGAGCAGTGGTGTGGGGCTGGCAGCGAGCACCGGCTCCGGCTGCTGAGAGAGGAGTTTGCAGTGAACTGCAGCGTCTCCAGGATCGAGGATTAAGCCGTGACATGAGAACGACACGTTAATCATAGAGCCTCTCCAGGGGGGGTATTGACATTGAAATGAGCCCGATTTGTGTCTGTCTGGGAATAGAAGGCCAGCGCTTTCCCTCTAAACATGTGCAAATTGCAGGAGCTTGAATCAAGGCGTCACTTGTCAGGAAGGGACCGGAGCCACCGCAGCCCAGCAGCGGGCAGCTGTTCCTCGCTGCTCTGGTGAATGGTAGAACCTTCAGCCAGAACTTTCACTCCTTCTCCCAGGCCATTTTCTTCGGCGGGATTGACATTGCCATCCGCGGGGAGGTGTGGCCCTTCCTGCTGCGCTACTACAGCTACGAGTCCACCTCGGAGGAGAGGGAGGCCCTGAGGCTGCAGAAGAGGAAAGAGTACTTTGAGATCCAGGAGAAAAGGTAACAGCCCAGCTTCATCCTGCCCAGCTCGTCTCTCCGTGACCCGGTGTCGCAGGTGACGTGGGGAGTCTCTGCCTCCTCCGCTTCAGGAGCCGCCGATTGGAGTAATGGAGTGAGAGGGGTGGTAGAGGCAGTGTATCAGCACAGCCGAGCCCTTGGGGGTCTGGAGCTGATACCACACAGCCCAAATTTTACCTTCCTTGGGGTCTTGAGGCAGGCTGTCAGTGCCGCGCAGGGAAGCTCACCTGACGGGCAGGGCTGCAAGCTTAGCGTGCTTGGGGCTGCAGATGGGACCTTCTGTTCCTTTACAAATACATCTGGATATAAAAATGGGGAAGAAGAAGGGATGTCTGCTGCAAGGAAGCTATCACTGCAGGAGCTGTGTGTGGTAAGCTAGTTGTGGGCACGTTTGGGCTGGGGAGGGACAGCAGCATTGTGAATTAGGGGACAGTCAGGGTGGTGAGTTCTGGTATGCCACCCACAAGGAGCAGTGGGGAGCAGGGTCCGACTGGTTCTGAGGTGGAGCTCCTGGCAGAAACACATTGTCTTATCCCGTTTATAAGCCAGGAGGCTCCAGTAATCCGTGTGGACAGACAATCTGCTGTTCTGGACAGCCCTGCTTGTGCTTTTCAGGGGATGAGAGAACTCTGCACAGGGTCAGTTTTCTCTGTGCACTAAGGCTGAAATAAGGCTTTTTGTTCCCTGTGGCAATCATATTCCTCTCCTGGCAGTGTGCTCCTGTTGCTGCTCAATTTTCAGGCTTTCGATGACTCCAGATGAACAGAAGGATTTCTGGCGTAACGTACAGTTCACGGTGGATAAAGACGTCGTGAGGACTGACCGCAGCAACCAGTTCTTTCGAGGGGAGGACAACCCAAACGTGGAAACAATGAGGTGAAGTGTCTGGTTCTAGTGTCCCAAACGTGTCCTGTATAGAAACGTATGGAAGTGTGTAGAAAACTCGGTGACCCCTGCCCCAGGCTGCTGGGTCACTGCCGAAGGGAAGGGGAATGGGAAAGGGGAAGGGGA
>NW_010426318.1:55383-55733 GCF_000710305.1 Buceros rhinoceros silvestris | reverse complement strand
GTTCCCTCCCTGTTTAATATACATGGTGTGGGAAATGAAGGGAAAACGTAGCTGGCACCTGTAGTGCCAAAGGAAAAAAAAAAAATCAAATTACTACATCATATTTTGGGGCTATTTTGCAGGACACTTTTCAAAACTAGACCACTATTTAAATATATCTCTAATGATTTTCTCTGTGCAACTGCTAGTTAATAGTGAGGAGGAAATGGGGTTTCTATTCAGTTTTTACATGCTGATACCTTAAAAAAATTAATAATTTCCTAATGTGTTAATCGCGCATCTGGGGCTGCAAGCGACCAACTGCACCAACTTTTAATTAACACGTTGACCTGCCGAAGAAATGAACTCCC
>NW_010426318.1:54905-55198 GCF_000710305.1 Buceros rhinoceros silvestris | reverse complement strand
AAAACCAGCCAAAAAACGTTCTACCTGTACATACAATGCCGCATCGGCGGGACCCTCGAAGCCCCCAGGCTCTTCTGTCCCCCCGCCCTCCTCCCTTTTTTTTTTTTAGGGCGAGGAGATGCGCAAGTAGCGCACCCGCCCACCCACCTTGGGGGGCGGGGAGCGACCGGAGCTGCTCGGCAGCTTGTGCAGTCAAAAGGCCACGGTAGAAAGGCGGAAGATTTGGGCTCTTCAGTGGGTGTGTTATAAACACCAGTGGCGGGGGAACACGCGCGGGTGGCGCAGGCCAACCG
>NW_010426318.1:40628-54655 GCF_000710305.1 Buceros rhinoceros silvestris | reverse complement strand
CCTCCCTTATAATTTTATTGTTTTCATGAATTTCTTTTTTTTTTTTTCCAAACAGACTTCAGGTAGGTTAGACACCTGCCTTGCCCCCCCACACCCTCCCCAGCACAGGGACCAGAGTATGCTACAGCCAAGTTATACTTTAACTTCTTCAGAGGTAATAATTAAAGAACTTCTTTCTAAATCTCTTTCCCCCACATAAATGCAGCGGCTTTCTTTCGCAAGAGAATATATTGATCTCACATGCGGGCACGCTCTCCTCCGAGGAGCTGCCTGCGAGCTGCTCCCATTTCAGTGTGCTCTGCGCACGCTCTCCGGGACCTTCTCACGTTATTTTCTTGAGTCAAAAGGGTTTTTACAGACACATTTCTATAAACACTTCCAAAACCCTCCAGATGTAAAAGGGGACTGACAGTTGCTCAGATGCACACGTCCAGGCTCTGGCCATACCTTCAAATTTCACCCCATAATCACATTGTGGGCGAGTTTAAAAATAAGAGATACAGAGGGAACAAAGTCACTGACAGTGGAGTATCTCTGTCGATTGGGAAGACCTCCAACTTTTTCTAGGGGTGATGTTTTCCAAAGAAACCTTCAGCCTCATCCTAACAGCCGCACTGAAAGTTTTAGGGGCTCTGAGTTACTTGAGATCATAAATTAATCTGCCAGAGAAGTGCAGCACACACCTGATATCAAAGGAGGGTCAAGAGCTGGCCAGTTCCAGCTGGTCCCGCATTTGATTTACTTCGGGCTGTTAAGATGTATGCTGTGGTGTTTTGATAAGAAAAACAGAGTCAGCAGTTTGATTTGGCAGTTCTTTCTTTTTTCTTTTGCTTCTCCCCTCCCCTCCCCGAAGCTGCAGTTTAAGCTAAGGAATTTGTTATTGCTGTTGGGATGGCTTTCAGTAGAGGTTCTAGGTTTGCATGGGGCTACCTCATCACTTACTGTTAACACTTCACTGTTTCTTACTCCTCTAAGCGAGCCAGACAGCAGTATGAACTTCCACGCAGCTTGTCTACCTCAGGCCTCCGGCGTCTCTGGCTTGTGCCTTCGCCTGGATCCACCCCAGTCAGGGTACCTGGAGCAACAGCGAAGGCATCACCCAGCTGGTCACACCAGCAAACTGCTCTGTCTTGGCAGAGTCCTACCAGAGCTCTCCCCTTCACACCTCTCTTTTCCACAGGGCCTCGCTCCTGAGCTACATCAGGGGCCTCAGAAATATGTGTATTTTTTTATATACATACTGTACCAATGTCCTCATTCAAGCTGAATATGAGAGGCTGCTGCTTCTCAGCTGAATTAAACTATTATTTGCAGATATCTCCTGTACCCGCTGTGCACTCTTTTACAGCCCCCCCCGACTTTCAATCACAGAGAGTTAAATCACAGAAATTATGCAAGAAATTTTCCCTTTGATGTGTGTGTCTTGCGGTGTAAGGAATACCTGCGATACTCCAGAACAGAGGATCATCACACAAATAACACCCCTCAGAGGCGGCAGCAACGGGTGCGTAAATGGGGGACTGAGGTTCAGATCAGGATTTTCAGATCCTATCCCTGATTTTTTTCTCCTTTCCTCCTATTTCAGTTTCTCTGCCTCTAAAGCAGGGAGGTAATAGCCACTGACCCTATTTGCCTTTCCATGAGGCAACTGATGTTTGAAAAACCCAGGAATCCTCAGAGGACATAATCTGTGACAATATTCTAAGGTGGATGTGCTGCCAGTTCCTGTATTGGGGCTGGCAAACATTTCTCAGCAGAGACCGTATTTTCTGTTGCTTGTAGCTTTAGAAAAAACATCATCACTTAGGCTGAAAACTGATATGCTGACTGTCTGTACTGGGCAGATTATTTTGAAAATACCTGCCAAAACAATTTGTCCATTTCCAAGAACAAGGTTATGGAAAAATAAACAATTTTGCTCATACTAAAAAAATGGAAACTTTTTCCTTTGAAATGCTCTGCTGCCCTCAGGCTTTGAAGCACAGAGTCAAAATATGACCTTTTTTATTTAAAATATGCCTTTCCCCCTCTGTCTGAAAATTTATCCAAACTTGTAAATATTAGACATTTTGTCATGAACACACTCTCAGAAATGATTTCTTTTATTCTAGCAGGAAAAGGGAATCGCTAAAGATTGGCCCTGTCTGCAAACAGAGGCTTAAGGATGCAGTGGTGAGGCTAGATTTCCCCTTTAATCCCCACCTCCAAATTTTCCCCGTGAGCCCGAGCTTTGGCGCAGGATCTGAGAGGTAGGAATCCTATCTCTTCTAAGCTCTGAATGATTTGAAGGTTGTGTCAAGAAGAAAGGTCTCTGCATGAATACGGTGGGGAGAAAAAAACCCCATTGAGCCTGTGACAGAGCAGGCGGTAGAAGCAGCCAAGCAGTCCGGGGAGAAAATCTGGGACTGGTGTTTGGAGGCAGGAGCCTGGGACTGATTAGGTAAGGAGACACAGAGGTTGTGCACAGAAAGCAGAGAGAAACCGTTCGGTTGAGGAGCCTGGAGGGGAGATAGGAGGGCAAGGCTAGCAAAGCCGAGTAGCATTGTCAGCCAAGAGCAAGGATGCATAATTGCAGGATGTCCAGAGTAGCTGGGCTGGACTTCATTTGAAACATGGCAGAAATTCTGAAAAATGTTTTCTTTCACTATTTTTAACTGGTGCACTTTGGCTGCATCATTATTGCTTTTTAGTTGGAATAAAGTCTGCTTCCAATGCTAAAGAAGATTTTGGTGACCTTCAAGAAAAGTGTTTCAGAGCTGATCCAAAACATTTTTTAAATTATTTTTTTGGTGTGTTGCCACTGAGCTGAGGAAATGTGTTATATATTCAACACTAGCCACAACATCAGGTGCTGGGATGTTAAGGAAATAACTAACCTGAGGGTTTCAGAGCACCTCGGTTCAGTCTCCATACATCATGACACACAACCACACAGAGTTGATTCCACTAACTTCCTGAAGCAGAAATGAAACCGTGCGAGGTACCCTCCCTCTGGGCACAGCTCAGAACTTTGTAGATTTTATTCCCTAGATTCCTGTCTAATGTGTCACAGAATCAGGTACAGCTCATGTACGAGGTAGAGAATTACAAGAACAGAAAGTGGGGCCTTCTCAGTTTTGCCTGCTGAGTTTGCTTCCATCCCCCTTTTACCTCAAAGCTTCTACCACGTGGAGAAAGCTGCCTCAAGAGGTAATGATTAACTGAGATTTCCATGTTATGAGGGCTCATCTTGGAACTCTGAGGTCTGGTAGGCTGAAGTGAATCACTGACGACCTCAGACGAAATCCATGGGACTGTGCATTGACTGTGCCAAGTGATGCAGTATGCCAAACGGGTTGAAAAATCAAGTAGTCAGTATCTCTAACTGAATACCCAAAACAAACAGGCTTTTCTTTTTTTTTACTTTAATCTCAGTGGTTTGGAAAACAGATTTATTAAAAAGTATAGGAGATCTCATTGCTTCAGTTTCAGGTTGTTTGGTAAGCACCCAGATACCATCTTATGGCATAGTGGGGAGAGGAACAGGAGAAAAATCCAAGTGATGGGTTCACATTAGGTGCCCCAAGTAAAACCTAGAGTCCCACGTAAGTGTAACAGTGGAAACTAACTCCTGAAGAAAGCTTTGCCTGCATACTACTCTGAATGCCAGAGGGGTGCCCATGAAGGAGATCAAACAGAAAAGTCCCACTGCCCTGTCAAATTGCATTCCCATACCATTGCATAACCGTGGATGAAACAAAGGCTTTGTAAAGTTATTCATGAAAAGGGGGAAGGAGAGGGAGAAAAAAGGAGAGGGACAAACCCAGGGTATCAGAGAACATGGAAATAAGGTGGTGACTGAGAAAGGACCAAAGTGCACGTCTCTACCAGCGAAAGCAGGTGGTACGTGGGACACCTTGGTTTCGGGCATACACCACAGCCGCTTGCCTGTTGTTACTGCACAGCCTCATTCCCTTTGTTTTTAAAAATCCTTCCAATTCATTCAGAACTAACATTTGTCTATTGTGCAGTCTGAATTTTGAGGAAAAGAGTTTTTCCTGGAAAATTCTTGATCATCTCCAAGTATGTGATGGTGTAATTAAAGGCTGTAAGACCAAGCACCTACACCAGGGACTAGTACCGAGCTATGCGATTAGCTTTCATTCACCCACTTCCTACTGCTTTAAATGTTTATAGAGTCTGTAACGCTCTTCTAATTTGAGTGTGTGTGTCTGTGTATGTGTAAAATATTATATGGCTATGCAAGATTTATCCCCTCCCTAATTTACGGCTGTCCTTTTTAATTTCAATTATAGCATAACTTTTTGCATTGTTGATACACCTTTTTTCATTCCTTGGTTTTTCATTTCATTCAGCCCCACAGCAAATTTAGGGGTATTGGTGATATGTCACTTATTTTAAAAAATGCTTTTAATTTTTAGGGAGTTGAGTGCTTGTGAAACATAGCATGTTGATAGCTTTTAGGCGGTATTCCATCTCACCTGCTAGCCAGGTAGAGCACAGGTAACACCTCCATCCTACCACAGTTAAGCAGAATAGCAAAAGGGTGACTGAACTGGAGACTTTTTTCTCAATTAGCACACATTTAATTGCTTATTTCTTTGGTAACTGGCACCCATCTATTGGTTACAGGACTAAAACCTTCAAATGATTTCAGGTGAGTGGATTTAATGTTAACAACACACTTTGCTCTACACAGGGCTAGATTTGATCAGATGACGTGAAAGAAACGAGACTAAAACATTCAAAATTCTGTTTTCTGTGTTACAACCCAGTGGAGCTCCAGAATCGCTCATAGAGACATGAAGTGCCATCACCAGGCCTGTGGTCCTGACCTCAGTTGGAGGATCTCTGGCCTGGAGTCAAGCAGTTGCTGCACTCACTGGAACAGCCAAATTAACTGTCTGCTTAGCCATGGATTAAAATTCATCCACTGATCCAAGACAGTAAGTGAGACAATAATTTGCGACTCCTACTTTGCTTCACAGCAGATCCTCGTTCATAATAAACCTGCAGTTCGGCATCAGGTTTTATGCCCAGAAATAACCACGGTGGCATTGTAAAGTTGTATCTGCAATAATTTGAACACACGGGATAAATAAATCAAATGTAAAATGAGAAAACGGATCCAGTTTTGGTAACACAGAGACTGTACGAGAGCTGAAGATAGCTCCGGGAGCCCTGATGCAATCAGCAGTCACCATTATTTTGAGTAGTAACTCGTAACAAATAACGTGCCATTTCCTCTGAGCAAGCATCCCTTCAGCTTCACTTTTAGCACCACAGCCTAACACTCTGCTTCTCTAACAAACCCCATGCTTGATTGAAACGTTACAGAGTAAATTGCTTAATGCTTTCTGGACACCTCAAATATGTGAAGCACCCAGTGCACAGCAGAGACAGCTTATTTCAAAACCGAGCGTAACAAAACTGACCCGCTAGAGAACAGAACTCCTTTTTCCCATTGATATTAGATGCCGCACTTGAATGTAGAAACAAAGTGACGCCTGCTTCCCTAATTTTCATACCAATATACAAGACGGAACCAACTAACAGAATCTCAATGACGCAATGCCAGGATGGCCATCTGGCTGCTTAGGAACTGATTCTGACCCAGATAACTAACAGCAAATGCTTTTGTATCAGAGACAAAATTTTTATGTATGACATCTGCATCTCTAATGAGCAACATTAATAAAACCCAAACCAAACAACTTCAAGTTGTAGTACAAAAGCCATATTGATGGAAAACAGTGTATTCACTGCTGTGTTTATATACCCTACATTATCAGTCTCTTTGCAGAGCTAGAGTCCTCTCACCATGGCCGATACACAGAATAGAAAAAAAGAGCAGCTTTTCTCAGTGTATCTGACCAAGTCAAAGATCTAGTATTCATGTCAATAAAGCTTTACTGTTGCTTGTGATGATAATCCTGCATCATCCCACCCCTGAGGTGAATGTATCTCAATCATGAATGAATAGATCACTCAAAAAAAGTACGTACCTACTTTGATGTACAGTAATCTGACTGTATCTCCATGTATCTCGGAAGGCTCCAAAACAACACTAGGGGTCACAGTAAATCATCCGAGTATAAGACAACACTCATTGCAATAGCATTCCAATTTTTCATAGGTATGTGTTCAAAGGCCAAGGTTTTCTTTATAAATACCCCGATGATATAACTGAGTTGGACACTCCTAGGATAAATTTAGAGAGAGAAGCCAAACAAAAATTTATTCTGATTTTCTGGGTATGAGGATGCCTCTTCCTACTAGCAGTGACTGGTCCGTCTCTGTCACACTCATTGATCAAAAACTCCCCGCTCACTCAGCCGTATCACCAACAGACAGAAGGTGAAAGGCAGACTTGTCTGGGGAAGTAAATTTAAGATGATGAAGATATTCTGGACCTGCTGTGCAGCCTCAGAAGTTCACTCCTGGGGAAGGTTTGCAAAGGCATAAACAGGAATTAAGCGTCCAGACTAAATTTGCACAGGCAAGAGTCAACCTCCCTAAAGGCAGATGAGCGTCTGTCTCTCACCCAGCTCAACTTGTCAAGAAGAGCTACAGTGTTTAAACTATATTCACGGGGTGTTGGGTTTTTTCCCCCCTCTTGTTTTTTTTTTTTTGTTTTTTGGTTTTTTGTCAGGGTTATACCACATTTACGTGAATGAGGAGAACATACAGGCTTAGCTGTGACATTTAGCAGAGAAGCAGTAAGTGCTTGAGATCTGGCAGCTGTGATTTGCGACTCTTAGTAAGTCTGCACGTTAGTTTAGCTCTCCCTTCAAAACACAGAATAGTTTTTAAACTAAGTATCCATGATAAAATGTTTTGACAACAATTAGAGTGAAAATTCGGTATATCTGAGCTCTCACTATTGAATGGAAACTACTATAAAAGCAGGCAAATGCTTTCATTGAAAGAGACATACTAATGTTCTGTCCTGTGCAGAACACACAGGTGAGGACCACAGTGTGCACAAAGCTCAGTAAGCCTCCACCTTCTGCACGGCCAAAATGAGCAGAGATGATGAAGGCAGCAAAGGCTGTAAAACTGCATGGAGGGGGCTGATGCTGAAGATCAAACTCACTGATAAGGGTGCTGAGATGAATAAAAATAGAAACTACTTTCCCATCATGCAAATCCTCAACACTATCCTATTTTAATGTTTTTATTACTGTTATCTGCACCTGAAAAATAAGTATTTTTTGAGTAACTAGATATTTGTTTCAATATACCTTCCTAATAATTCATTGCACCTTAGGTATTTGCTTCACCAAAATGCAGGTGAGCTTTTCATAAATACTGAAAATTGTAGAGTTAGCGATAGTTTTAATTTAAAAAGCAAGATGGAGAGCATTTAAAAAAAAACGGAAATCTAAAATGAATTAGAGTCCGGTTTTATTTAGTGGAAAAATAAAGATCTACGGTATACATATAACATTAGAGTCATAAATGTACCCACATTCTTAGACATACTAATATTTTTAAATCTCTGACTGAATCAAGTAGTGGACTGGAGCAAAGCATATTATCAGCAACACTGTATGCAGAGTCTACTTGAAGATAGGCAGGTGGTAATTAAACCCAGAAAGACTCCCAAAGTCTCCATTTTACTGCTTAGCAGTACGCTGTTGTGGTGGGAGAGCTACACCAATTAATCTGAAAGTGCAAGGGATCCTCTCTTCAGCAATAGTTTTTCTTGCCCGCGTATTTATACCTTCCCCGCCCTTGATTTAGAAACTCATTCATCTTGAAACAAGATGGATATCAAGCCCAACTCTTTCTTCAGATTAGAATCTGTTGCGAGTTGCTCAGACGAATCAGCGCCGTAGATAAAAAGAGATTCAGACCTTTCCTACTGTACTTGCCTCCTCCTGCGGAGATGTTACGACCTGTAAGCTCTGCAGGTGGTCAGGCTGCTAGGGCTGACTTCCCTAAGCTCCGCTCTATAGCTACAGTGTTATCTTCTCTCGAAGGCAACTTAGGGCAAGACTCTTAGAGGACCCAACTTGTCTTTTGGGTAACCGCTTTACCCACAGCTGCCGCACCCTTGCACACACTTTGGAGACACTGATTGCACCATCTACTTAAAGAGGAAATCTTTTAAATGGGAACCACTCAATTACTGGGCAAATATTCTCTGTGCTTCAGGCATCGCTACCCCAAATAAACCAAACGACCCTATGAGTGTTCTTTCACAAGACATCAGAAAGTTTTCCTTTGCCCAAAAGAAAACTTTCCTTGTTGAGCAGGAGATACCATGACGGATCACGTACCAATGGTTCACCTACACCAGTGTGCCACCTCCTGTACTATCCAAAATCAGACATACCCAGGTTGAAACTACACTGTAATCAAGTGGAAATTACCTCCTGGAGGTCTTACTCTGGTTTCTAAGAGTCAAAGAGTGACTCTTGCTTCAGTCAGAGGAAAAGCGATTGACTTTCACTTACTGTTGGGTGAGGACTGATATATGAACATGAAGGTACTCAGAAAAGCGTGTTTATAGCATCAACATCAATTTCAAAGAAGCCAAAACTTTCAAGGCTGTGTGAGCACAACACCAGGTTTTTCTTTCTGTTCACTTGTTCTCCCTTACTAAACAACAACTTTCTCTAGCAGCACTCAACAACAAGGTGAATTTCACATCCACCTAAACAAATTTGAGGATAAATGATGAAATTGTGTTAGCTTTAATGCAAAAGATTGTTTCTCTGAAGTCTTTATCATTTTATTCCGCAAAGGAATTAAGAAGATGGCAAGGTCAGCAGGCAGAAAAAATACCTGTGGAAATGCTAGTCACTACAACTGTTTGATGAACACTGTACTTACAGAATAGATAAGGAGCTTTCTGATCTAGCACTTAAAGATTTACAACTTGCAAACACTTTGGGGACTACCATTGATTTCACTGAATCTTCAATGTTGACACAACAAACCAGTGCTAAAAATGCTGAAAGTTCTGCTTGTGGAATAGCCCAGACACTTGATGCTGCTTGCATTGGGCCCACAGTTAATTTTTAACATGGAGGGGACAAGCCAGTGACCCTGTGTTCTTGCTCAGGAATGTCTGACCATTCACCGGCTCCCAGTTTCTACTGAATGCCCACTGTACTGGAATATTTTGGTGTTTAAAAATACACCCAGTTATACCTTTTTTTGCATTACTCTTGACTTTTCAATCAGACGTTGAGCTCTGTGGAATATTGTTGCTCTGGAGTGAAGGTGCATTGAGCTCTGCGAGAAGTTTGTAAAAGTGAAGGAGGAATTAAATGGCTTTTGATTATAATTTCTTATTATTTCTAAGAAACTGCTTTAATGAAATCAACATGGAGCACGTTGAATGCAGTAAAATAACTTTAGCTTAAAATAGCAACACAAATATATACAATTAAGGAAATTAGGACATTGTAGAAATATGATTGAGGCCTGTTTAACTAGCAATTCAATTACAGAGAGAGCTGTACTTATTGTGTGGTTATTTTACTTGTGCCTGGCAAGTTATATTTAAAACAATTCCTATTAGCTGCATATTTACAACTTTATCATACGAGAAACGTAAAGCGGAATCGTATTGGGTGATTTATTTTGTGGCTGTTTCTCTCTGTTTCAGTGTACACATCTAAATCATGAAGAGAAAATGAAAGCACTAGCAAAATCCAAATACTTTATTTAAAATAAAAAGTGTAATTGTTCAGAAATAGACTATTGACTTTCACTGGGTTAAACAGCTCATGTACTGATTAGGCTTGAAGCTATAATTGTTCTTGTCACCCAAACTCTGCCCAGTCAATATCTTTTTATCATATACATTTTTAATCACATATTAATAAACAAGAAGGTGTGCTTTATTGATGGCTGGATTAGTTTATTGACCAACTCAACAATTCTATGTATGGTTTCTGAACGCCGAAACAAGGTCAATGTGTAAAGATGAGGAATAGTACATTCACCAACTTTAATATACTTCATTCTGGTAGTCTGCTTCCTTTCTTAGAAGTGAAATCTGTGTAGTTCCCCCAATTGTTCTTAAAAATTATTTCATATTTGAAACAGTCTCACTGGTCAAACACGTTTTGGGTTGAGTTTCAGGAAATATAAGCATCTATGAGCCCCTCTAATTTGACGTAATTTTGTAACCTTGACACCAATTTTTTTAAACCTTTGGGGATTCAAGTTTTCAGGTGAGTGTAGATTGTTACCAAGTATTCTTTAATTACTTATGTTTGGGAAAATATTTAGACTTCTCAGATTCTAACCATTAGCTTTCTTCATCCTTCTAATCATCCCTTCTCATTTTTTCTCTCTGTGAATTGTTGTCGTGAGTATTCCCCTCAAGAAATTCAGGTTTGGAAGAATGACCTCTAAAACAACTGTATAAAATTAATAACTAAGACAATAACAGAACATGACAGTACCTGTGTGTGTTCTTTCCTGTCAGACAAAACCTGTGCAGAGGAACTCTCATTCTTTTTTTTCTTTTTTACTATTGCTCTTATTTTTCAAAGGGAAAGCGAAACAGAAATAGATCTTTTCATCAGCATCTGCATTTTTACAAAACACTGTTTTGCAATAGAAAATTATTCCGTTGAAAATATGTTGATGATTTTGCCTGTCAGGTGCTTAGATGACTCCCTAAAAACAAAAGTCACGTGGAAAAACAGCTGACAGCCAGCACGTGCAGAGGTGCACATCAGCCAGAGACAAAGTGAGTTTCTGAGCTGAAGTTTGTAGTCTCTAAACCTCTCCAAATGCTTTTCTCCTAAAGGTATGAGCTTAAAAGGGGTCAAAATGATCAATCACTGCAGTGTCACATATCAGTGTCTCTGATTTTACCAATGCCTCATACCTGAACTGTTCAGGTGATGAAAAAAAATATGAACCACCCCCCCCCGCCCCAAACCGGCTCAGCTCCTTCTGAAATCATTCGCAGAGCACCATTGCTTTGCTTCTCACCGTGCAGTTCTTCAGATGCCTCTCAACCAAGCTGCACTGCCCACTCTGGGTTACTGCTTTCAGTAAAGAGAGGCTGTCTGAAGAGGTCTCTGCATTTCTTTTTCTCCATCAAAGATCTGCATTTTGCCTCTGTTTCCCAAGTACAGTATTATCAGCTTTGTTTCCCAAACAGATTCATTCATTATCTGACTACATTTCTGCTTTTTCTAGGTCCTTTTATGCTACTGGTTCAATTTATTCTGTTTTTTAGGAAGAAGGAAGAAAATATCTCAGTACAACCCTGTAGTGTTTTTCTGTGCCCTTGATTCTAGGCTTTAAAAGATGTACCAATTTTATTCTGTTTTTTAAGAGCTATTCTATAATCCTGAGGCTGCTGGTCAAGGGAAACACGTATGAGCCATATATACTAAAACATATAAAAATTCAGCATAACGATGAAGAGAAAGTTACTAGTGTAGAGCGTTATTAAACACCAACCAATAGCTCCTGGGCGCTTCGGTTATAAACGGGGAAATTTGAAAAAGCAAGTGTAGAAGCAAGGATCGGTCACTCCACTTGCACCTTGAAATACTGTGAAAAGGGAACTGAAGCAGCAGCAAAGGGTCGGGCTGAACTGCATGCTGCCATAGGATATTCTCAGGAAACAAAAGGTGATACAGAAACTCATCTGAACTAAGCACAGACTAAAATCCTGCAGATGACTAACGTACTGGCAAAACCATTCATATTCACATGAGTATTATCGCTGTAAAAGCACCTAGTACACCAAGATGCGTAGAAGTTTTGGTCATGTAAGGTAAAGCTTCCCAGAGGCACCCTTTAATTGGTCTAATTTTCTCTGCCAAACATCACGGAGGTTTTAGATGTTCAGGTCAGGTCTTGTCACTTCACCCTTTCATCACTTTTTGGATTACCTCCTCCCAGCATAAATGTTCTCAAACATATTTGGCTGCCTGTACGATCCCCTCCCTTTCACATGCACACCCCCTTACCGAGGAGTCTTACTGAATCCCTAAAAAGCAGAGAACGGAAAGTTATGGAGCGTGAACTACTGTTCAATCCCACAAGGTAAATAGTTGTCCAGATACTTTTTAATTTCAAGGGCAGGCACAGGAAATCTTCACAGCACTTCAGGAACAAATTCTGGGTTTTTCTGAGGAAAAAAAAAACCCAACAAAACAAAACCAAAACACAAGAAAAAAACAGCAACTATGCAAGTTGTAGATTCCATATACCACTCCCTATGTATGTAGATGTGTAGGAAGTATTTGGAGTTAGGTAAACAAAAGCATTTCTGGGAATGTCGTTATTAAAGGGAAGACAACTGCTAGAGCCAGTTTATGAGATGACTGAAACGAGTACTGCGTGCAAACGATAAGCTGATTTCCATGCTAGGCACACACCAAATCATGCCAGTGTGGGCTGACTCACCACGAATAGGTGGGTTTGACTCTTGGCTCTGAATTTGACTTATTGTATGGCCTTAGGCAAGTCTCTAAACATTTGTTTTTACTTCTCCATTGATACGATTTGAATAATGCTTTTATACCTGAAGGGGATATTTTAAGATACAATATGTTAAAGATACTACAACGATTTTAAATGCTGTAACATTGCCTCATTAACACCATCAGGCTAAAATAAACACTGGGATGATTTAGGTAATGTGCTACATGCTCCTGGAACTGGGGAATTTCTCTGAACAAAGAGCAAAAACCTTCAAAGAGCCAGAGGAAAGGGAAGGTACAACCCACTGTGAAGCCAAAGTACTTTGCAAGGGTGGGTGAATTTGTAGGGGAGGAAGAACAACTTTGTTTAATAGGCAAGAGTTCAGTTTTCATTAATTGTTTCAGCAGTTGGGCAGAGCTGAAAAGAAACACATGCTCAGAAGTGGGAGAAGAAAACAAAAACTGTAGGCCTCAGTCACCCACTTGTATTGAAGCTAGGGAGGACTTTGCCAAGGTGAGACCCAAGGGTTTGTTTCTATTTCCTATATAATGTGAAAACACGAGTATCAAAAGAGATCCTCGTCATTCGGACCTTCTCCTCCTGTCAGGAAGGGGAGACAGGCTTCTCCGAAACAGCATGAGGTGCTCCGAGGGCTCCCCAGAACTGGATCATGCACAAAGGACAATGCTTGTCCTGCTGAGCTTTCCAGCAGGGGAGGAGTAGTCCTGGCATGGTGAGAGAAGGGTTGGAAACCCCTGGGAAAGAGAAGCGCCTCAGGAAAGTTGCCAATTAGAGACCCCATTGTACATTGACCACATTGACCTCATCTGCAGAGAGGACAGATGTGAGTGGCTCCAGACCTGTGCTGGAGACCCTGGGCCTGCCACCAATGTCCTCAAACCCATAAACCCTGCTTATACCAGAAGGAATGCACTTCTGGCCTCACCAGAGAGAGGTGAATCCAACTCACAGAATATCAGGTAAGATCGTACAGCAGCACTAGAACTTCTGAGGTTTTCTCCACCACCCCCCCCTCTTCTTTTTCCCTCTTCTCTAAAGTATTTTTCCACACTTAGAACCTTAATGAAAAAATGCCCTCTTAAAAGAAAAGGGTAAGGGAAAGCCTGTCATAGGGAGTGGTAAAGTAAGATACAAAATCAGGTTAATTGCTCTAGAAGTAGGAGGAAGGGGCTGGAAGTGAATGAGGAAGAGGAGAAGCTGCTGAAGCAAAAATGTTCTTGGAGTAAGGGAGATGCAGCTAGAGGGTGGGGGAAAAAAGGGACTTCTCTTGAGCAGTGGCTAGTGATAGGGAGTGGGCGAAAAAACAGCAGTCAAGTTTCAAGTATCAAGAAACAAAGATTGAGATAATTAGTGCCAAGATTCATTAGATATATTTCATTAAGCTATTAGATATATTTCATTAGATATATTTCTTCTGGCGTTGCAGTAAACCTGAGAAAACAAGTTGAGTGGCCTAGCTTTGGGTGGGTTGTGATCCAGACAGGACCTCCAACTTTTGGGGATACACGTCAATCCAATTACGCATCAAGACCAATAGTCTTCCCTGTCTCCAGACCAGCTCTATATTGCCCTGCTTTAAATGCCCATTCCTG
>NW_010426318.1:23235-40538 GCF_000710305.1 Buceros rhinoceros silvestris | reverse complement strand
AGAAAATGTTGCCCTGTCCTGTGGCTCGGATTGCCCAGGTTAGTCCCACCGAAAGGAGTCCTGACTGTCATCTCTGAGACTGCCCAGCAAGAGTGGTAGGTGGAAAAATCTGGGAGATTTGCCTCCCAAGAACACTTCTGCTTCTCAACGAAGTGCTCTCAGGCACATTCAAACAGTATAGCATGTGTGAATAAGGTGGGCTGGACTTAACCTCACATACCACAACAACATCCAGGTAATTTGTAAGTTGCTAGTACCCAGCTCCTTGGTAGATGTTGCTGAACGGGACAGTTGCTGAACTTCACACACTACGTCTATCTTATTTACCACTTACGATGACCCTAAGATGGGCACTGAATCTGGAGTGCAGGATGAAACACCGACGCATTGCTGGGTATAAAGCTATTTCCCATACCAGAAGAGAGACCAGTTTACGAGCTGAGGATACTTCTGTTAAGTACTTCACTGATACATGTAACTTGAGAGACACAAAATCAAATTCATACAAAACTAACAAAGCTGATACATTTTTACTACGTCTACAGACCGCAGAGCGCTTTGCTTTCAAGAAAAGTTGAATAAATCACAGAGCTTTCTTAAGGAGACTTCTCCCCTTGTCTTCAGAAAGTCCTTAATGTGACATCTGTCCCTGCACTGTCACCTCTTTTAAGACTAACAAATGCCTGACATATAACACAAGATTTATAAATTAAAGAAACCCACCCCTTTTAAGTAATATTCTTTAAATCTCAGTTTCTGACAGTCCTCCTATTTGCTCAGTAACTGTAATAGGCGTATTTTTCAGAAAATAGTGAATAAAAACTGACAAGCTATCGGGGGAATCTGAATGCATAATTGATAGAGGCATAAATTAATGTGATTAGGCCTTTATTGGGTGCCACTGCTGCCAAACCTACAAAAGGGGCATGGAATAAAACATGGCTATGTTCTCAGGGCTGATAGACATCAATATGTAATGCATATTATCTCAAGCCTTCTCATGTAGTCTGCTTATGACAGCACTCAACCTAATTGAAATTTTTATCTTTCTGTTGCATACAGACAGTTTTGACTAGCTGCTTCCAGGGAAAAGAGAGAAATCCAAATGACCCAAACGAAGGTTTCTCTGCAGAGGTATATACCCTTCTTGCAAATCACTTTAAAATGGCTTTCTGGTTTTATAAAGCCATCTTCAGAAAGCTGCATTAAAGACAACTCAGGACTTGGTTTGCCTCTCCGCCTTTCAACTAAGCTTAACAGTGCCTTTCCCTAAAAGAAAGAAAAGAATCAAAAGATTTCTTAGTAAAAAAATCAATATATTGTTTGCTTCAACTGAGATTTATTTTCCTACAGTTCTTCATGCTGCATATATGCAGCTTAGGAGGAAACCTTTTTTCCCTATTTCCTATGAAGTTTTTAACACTACCTCCCTCCAGACCAGTGAGGAAAAAGTTAAAAATTAAGAGCGATTTCTTGAACTGACACCCCGCCCCATCCCTCAAAAAAAAAAAAAAGTTGGTCAGGTGATAGTTTCATTGAAGTAATTTTAAATTATTTTTAAACTTTTTATTTCTTTCACAGTTCTTTTTAACTACGAATTCACACACTGTGAAATGAAGAGCCACAGCAAAACCATGATAGTTATCAGCTCTGAAACGTTTCAAACACTTTCTGTAAATGAGAATGTAATCGAAATTCACTTTTCATGAAGGGTTTTTGCTTTGACGAGTCAAAGTTGATTAAAAAGTTTCACATTTAATGTTTTGCTCTTTATTGAAAAGTTCGGTGCTGCATGAGTGTTCCTGAGAATGCATGCTACCATTACTAAATATTTTTATCACAGTAGTGCTGGATGTTGTACAAATAAGATAAGGAGTCAGTTTCCGTTCTCTTGTTTACAGTTTAGAATAGGATTATCCCTGGAGAAAGACACCTTTTAAATTTAACCTGTAAAAATCAAAATAAAATGGAGGAGTAGAAATGGGTCCAAAACCTCATTTTGGCTTTACTGAAACTCGCTTTCTAGGATGTAGGAACTAAATATTTTTTTTTTCTTTCTGAAATATATTTAAAAGCCCATGCATTTACATTGATAGATAAAATTCTTGTTATTGTCATACCATGACGTGAAAACAAAGCCAGTACAGCTAGAAAATTACTTTCTTCTGCTAATGAACAATCTTTTATTCTTCTAAATCATCACTCTGTTACCATAATAGTAGGACATCCTTAAATACAGAAGCCCCACATTTTGTAGCTTGAAGAATGACACATTGTGCTCTGAAAGATCCACGTTGTTGCACCTGTTATTTCAAGTGATTTATTTATTTCAGAGCCTATAAAGCACTCCCTCTTTAATTTTGCACCTGCCCTTACTAGTTGCAAGTCAAGATGTGAAAAGAACCTGCTGTGATTTCCTTTCCATCTACGTATCACAGAGAGGTCAGGGCAGCTGAGGGACAAGAGCTCATGAACTTTCCATCAAGCACCATGGAGAAACTCCAAGCCATATTTCACACTGATGTGAATTTGTCATATGAACGAAGTCTTAATGAAACTGCTGCCTGGTTTTGGTGCTGCTTGCTCCTACCTGGTGCTCTGTCGAAAAGGTATCTTCCTGCCCTTTCCAAGAAGCCAGACTGACAACCGTAAAACTAGGACATACTCTGTGTAAGTTCTGCAGTGTTGTGTGGATTGTCGGGGTGACAGGAGTGTCTTGAGGTGGTAGAGATTTAAAGGTTGTGTGCTTAAGTTGGTTTATTATTTACAATTTAGTGGCTATAAATAGATAAAATATAGAATAACAAGAAGTCCCCAACTCCATCAAACACGCTGGTTAGAAGATGGCTTCAAGGGTTTGCTCTCGATCTTGTTTCTTACTTAAAATGGCACTTAATTCCTGAAGGGCTTCGGTCATTAGAGCATAGCTCGGACTTGTAGCTACTTTAGGGTGTTCTTAAGAAAGGACTCATAGCTCAGAGGACTTTTTTTCAGTGTAATGTCATGCAGTTTGAGCTTCTTATGAGGCTGGTGGCAGAACAGCTTCACAATAGTCCTAAGCGTTGCAGGACATCAGTCTAAAGTGAATTGCAGCAGTTTGTATCTTAATAATTTCCCTTATTAATCCCTGTTTTCTAAGTGATCCGGTCTTTGTGAGGGGCATGAGTACAGGCCATCTAGTGGTAGACCCTGCAGCTCAAGATAGTGTTTGGGGCACTAGGCTTCTTCCTTCTCCATCTGGTAAGTTACTGAGTCCTTTTATTCCACCATAACGCTTTCTTTCATCAGTTGTATTTCAGGCACCTCTATGTGTACAGCAGCTCTGCTTGCTCTTCCCAGAGGGGAGTATTACACACTGGAGAAGGAGGAGCCCAAAACAACATCCTCTCCAGGCTTTCTCCTTTTCCAGCTGTTGGATACCGCTAGCATCACCAGAGCAGACAGCACAGACAGGTATGGCAGGACTGGAGCGCAGAGTGGGGTGGCTCACACCACGCTGCACAGACCTCTTGTAGCAGGTGCGATGAGAGCATTGGCGCCAAGTCGTTTGGTATTTCCTATTTAACCTTATAACCCCATCGCTCTTGTCTGTAGTCCAGAAGAATAGTATGTTGCTGGTGACTACTTCACCCACAGGATGAAAAAAGTGATGGTTAACGTTCTCACTACTCCTCCATACGTGCGCAAGTACTCGTGACTGGAGGAACGGATGTGCGACAAGCCGAGCAGACGAGATGAACTCATGATTTTAGTAATTCTGGCCCAGGTTCTACTGTAATCAGCAACATATCACAACCACAGAAGCCAATATGAGTAATGGTTTCAAAATAACAGCTTAAAGTTAACAATCACTATTTCTAATCCAACTCTAGTTTACATTTAGACACCCCTCTCCACAATGCAGCTTCAGAATTGGAATCGCAAGTGTTTGGAGCTGAGTCCACAAACAAAACTAGCACTAGCATATGAAACGATTATGAAGACTTGCCAGTCTAAAAGGTGTGCTATGCAGGAAGTACCCCCAGACAACTTCTGTCTTTGCAATCAATGTTCATCTGCTGCATCTTCCGTGACACACAGTTCACTTCTGTTTTGACCAAGCAGAGAGTTTGATATATACTATATAGCCTGTAGAGTACAGAGGTAGGATCCTGCAGGCTGACTTGGGTGCTGCCCTGGGTTTGAATGTAGTTTTGGTCATAGAGGTCCTAGGGTCAGGATACTGCCAACCTGAACGTTACGATCAGAATGATCTCTCTCGGACAAATGTAAGCTGGCTAGGACAGAAAAGCGATGGTGGTGGGGCTAGCTTCTTGCTTTGCATAGAAAAATGCAGAGTCTTTAAAACTTTCACAGTATTTTGGTAAGCTGTAAAGAGTGATAAAGGGATTTTCAATGGAGCAACTCCACATGCTTACTGATGAGGAAACCAAAACACGCCATGGCCTAATTTTGGTACTTCTCTGTGGGCTGGGCTTTCCTGCTGCCCTACATACTTTTGTATGTACCACACTCTCTGCTTGGTCAAAACAGAAGTGAACTGTGTGTCATGGAAGATGCAGCAGATGAACATTGATTGCAAAGACAGAAATTATCTGGAGGTACTTCCTGCACAGCACACACTTTAGACTCTCCAGTACAGGCTGAACACTGCAAGACTATGAAAAATGCTTGATAACGCAAATGCAGGTTATTGTGTTGGCCTTGAAATCAGTCAATGAACATAGGCCCAAGAATAATCTTAAATACAGGGCAGGAAAAAGAACAACTAACACGGCTTCATAGTTATGAAATGCACAGAAACCGAAAACAGTATCTGCAATGCCACTATAATAAATTACAAGTATTAACTAGCTCCCAGCACCCTTGTCTTGCGGGGATGGGCTACAATCTCTGCATCCAGAGGGAAAAGCTGAGACCCAGGAAACAAGGGATGCATTTCTGGAGAGGTGAATGGCAGCTGATACCTCCCAATCCATCTCTGCTTTTGAGGTCTGTTCCTGCCCACAAGGTCAAAAAGGGCTTTTGAACAGAGGTTGCAGAAGTTCCAGTCCTAAACCTCCACCAAACCACTTCACACCGCTTTGGCAGCAATCCTACTGTGCTGACTGCAAACCACTGGAAGTCCAAACTTGCCAAATAACTATGGCTTTTCAAGAGGCTGGAACTTGCCTGAAGTTAGCAAAGTAAAACTCGTATGAAGTGTTAATATTCCCTCCCCTCACTGCAAAGCCATTTGAGGAATTTCAGCCTCGTAGCATTTTCAAATGACTAAATTGAAACACTTTACATGTTTGTAAAATGCATTGTGCCGACCATGTTTTAACAAAGATCATTTATCACCTCTGGAAAGTTGCTGAGTAAATCCTTTTGACTTTGCGCTACCCTATTCATCCTTGTTTCAAATAATGTAATTCTAACATTGTATTGATATTCTTTTAGATTTTCCCCCCTTCTTTTCCATTTAAAAACTGGTTTCTAAACACATTTGATGTAACTAAGTTTTATATTTGTCTCCTTATGGAAGTATGCAGAAGATGCGCTCAGCTATATTGATCTCTGAGGAAATGTGGATGAGGTAGATAATGTGAAACCTTTTTGTCATTACTAACAGTTATATAGGTTCTGGAAACTTTCTGTGTTTGGCTGACTAGATAAGTGGATGCACTCACATTTATTTGATTGGAAAAGTATGGGGAGTAAACTGTGTCTCCCCAGTTTCTGCATGGAATTGATCTTTTGTGTATTAACACTTTCCTATTACAGCAAAGGAATTGGTGATTATGAGAGCAGAAGCACCCCTTTCTTTCTGCTGGAGTCTTTGGACACCAGTCTTAAAGAAAAGGGAGGGGATGTAGATGTAAACAAGTTAAGAGAGGGGACAATGAAAGGGCACAAGGCAAAGTGCTGAACATTCCCACCTCTAACCTTCAGAAACTGAAGGAGAAAGAACCTACTGCTCTGGACTTTATCAGCTCCTTGCATCTCTCTCCCTTCTGTGACAGACCTAACCTTACTCTCCCTGGTCTGGGGTAGCTGCAGGTGGCAGGTACTTATTAGCTTCTGGCTCAGTTGCAGGAGCAAAGGCTGGTACTTGGCTTCACTCTGTTCGCTGGGATGCCAGGTAGAAGGTTATTACTGTTTACATGCAAGTCCCATGACTTGTTGTACAGGCGTTTGTCTAAAGGGTGAAGAAGTGAAAACAGAATGAAGCCCTTTCTACTGGGAAACTATTACTTGATTTTTTTCCCTCCCTCCATTCTAATTCCTCTCTAATTGTTCAACATGCCTCAACACAATCCCTTTCTCTGAGTTTCTAGGCTTCATTCTGCATCTGCTTGACTGCAGACACCAAGATGTATACAATCCTCTGCAAACAAGTCCAGGCCGTGAAATCTTAATTCTGGATCCAGGCTATTCTTTTTTAAAGATAAAGAGATCTTTATCTTTATACTTAAAGAGATCTTTCAGTCCTCTTGTATCACTAACTCCCTCACCACATAGGTTACTGCCACCTTAATCTGAACTGATTCAACCCTCTGTTTAATGGAAACAATGAACAATCAAGTTAAAATATTTTGGTTTTAAAAGCGTGTCCTTTTACTGATCTGTTTTACAGTGTGATCACAAAAACCAGTTAGATAGGCGTGAGACAGTATTTTTTGGCAGGGGGTGAACCCTTGGGAACAGAGATCATTTGCTGTTGTAATGCAGATGATTCATAATACAGAGTTAGGTGCTGGTACCCAGAGCGCACAGGTGAGCAGCAGAGACTCTAGTCATGCTTGCGTAATCTGATGGCTTTCAGGACTGCTAACCAGGACCAGAAGGTCAGAATCAGCCTCCCTGTAAAGAGCAGGCAAAAGCAGTCCCCCATAGAGCAACCACAGCCCCAGACAGGCAGGTGTTACAGCCGAGACCCATCATTACTGGGCACAGCCCCTCCACGTAACTCCTGTGAATGTACTGATGTGGTCCTGATACGCTGGCTCTTGGCTTGATGTCTTTTCTGCCTGAATCTCCTTTCCTCCTTCCCTGCACCCCAACATGCATTTTTTGACTCCTTTTTTTGTCTGAGCCCTATGAGCTGGTAAGCCGTCATGCGGTACTTTATCATGGGGTCTATTTGCACCTTTTTTCTTTTTTAAAAAAGTTTTTATGTCAGCCTGCCCTCTCTATTACAATACAAATCCACGAGGTTCACATCCATATGGTCAATCTCCCTTCTAGATTGGTTCCTGACAATGACGGCGACTGGCATAAAGCTTGTCTAATCCCCATGAATCCTGTACAGACTGTCCCGCCCTTGGTGACACTCTTAGGGATTTCAGCCTTTCACGGAAGTTTAGGCTAGCACTTTTTCAATCCAATCTTATTCAAAATGAAACAAATCTCTGCCAAGATCGTTAAAATTGTCAGATAGAAACACACAAGAACTCAGACAAAATATGAAAGTGAACAACTTGCACAAATAGGCAAAGTGATGCACAGCGGACAAGAGCCTCAGCTCAGAAAACCTGGAATGGAGCCGTTGGCTTTAACTAGCTGTACCAGTTTATGTTGTCCAAGAATCTGGCCTGTTTCTTAAAAAGAAATGTTTTGGATGCGTTGGAAAAATTGGGTGTATAAATTACAGCTGCCGCTATGACACTTTAACTTGAACGACCAGTACTTATTCAGTCAACTACAACAGCCCTTACTGTCCTTGGCAGGATTACAGGGCTGATATTTTTTAACATGGACGAGCAGCTCTTAAACAACTTTTCCAATGTATTAAGCATGAACAGGCTTTTCTTCAACATCTGGTGTGCATGTCTCCTCCTCACATTTATTATTCTCCACCACACATATTTATTGTGGCCATTATGGGGTGGGGGAACTTCCCTTCCTATAAATGTTTGTCTTCTCCTTCCCTTTTATGGGAACACCACAAACTGATGGAGTGATCTTGTTTCATATGCCTGTCTTATTTATTCGTGTAATCAAAGATGACATTCACTATTGTTAGAGCATATTGCTATAGCTTCTTCATTGTTTGCAAATGAACTTGTGGGCAAAGATAAAGACAGGCTATGATAGATCCTCTGCTGAAGATTTGATCTTGTAGTTTCTTACTGACAACAAGTCTCATTTGTTTAGAGCAATTTTATAGTACTCAAAAAATTGCAAACTTGGCTAAAAAAAAAAAAAAGTAGTAAAGTATTGTTGACTTATCGTACCTTCATAAGAAGTTTTGAGGGCCCTGAAATATCCACTACTGACCAGTGGACATGAAGAACTTCAAATTGACGAAGTAAGAATAGAAATATCTTCTACATAAGAATGATTGATAGAACAATATGACTGGTACACAGATAACACATATTGGCTCAAACTCAGTATCTTAGGGTCTTCATTTTCAGAAAGAAAATTAGTAGCAGTTAGAGCAAAAAAAAAGAATATTCAAAAGCATTAATATTAAAGGTTTCTTCCTTCCATTAATTATCAATCCATTGCCAAAGCAGAGCGTGCTTTTGGTTTTGTCCGCCCACGCTTTTCCCTGCGACCTTAACCTGCATTTTCTTATGTGTTTATTCATTTATTGGAATATATTCTCCCATATTCATATAATTTCCTTAGGCAGTGCAGTGGTTGGTTTTTTAGAAGAGCTGTATTAAGAATTTTAGGTATTGGTAATTAGCAATCTATCTCTGAAGATGCAAATGAGGAGTTCCCTGTATAGCATTGAAGTCTACCAAAGTTTTACAGAAAACAGGACATAGGCTGAAGTGGAAATAAAATTCTTTATACCACACACTTCCTGAATAAAAGTGCATGGTTTTAATTGTATGTTTATTGCCCCTCTCATGGAAAAATGTGTGAGCCTAATCCTACCTTTTTCCTAAAGTTCAGAAATAAGGTCCAGTAATATAAGACATGGAAAGACTTTGCAAATCTACATGAAGTAGTATATTGAAAGAAGATGCCTTCATTTCCTTGGCCAAATTCTCATTTTAATTATTCGAGACTCCAAACTTCCTTCTCCTTTAAGTGGTATTCCTTAAAGTATGTCTTCTCAGCTCAAGTGTCAGATCAATTAATTTTTTCTCCCTTTGTTTGCTCTAGAGGAGACTTCTTTTATTACAAGAAATGAAAAAAAATGTACATATGTGATAGTAACTTTAATTATTGAAGGTTTTTGACAACACTGATGAAAACGCTTCCCACAAAGTCAGCTTTGAGCATAGTCAGTGACAACACTGTGAAGGTCAGATTAACATGCTCACTGTAAAGACATATGGCAGACTTTTGTACTAATCGAAGTAGTAATGTGCGAACTGATTGAAAGGGGGCAAAACTTATATCTAATTAGAAGACTCTGATACTAAGCAACTAAACAAGCTTCCTTGCAAAACAGAAACTTAAAATTTATGTCCTTGTCTGTTTCATCTAATCTAAGGTGACTTGAGTCCAAGAAACTTTCAATTTTTTTTTTTTTTAAATTTCCTTTCAAGACAGTTGCCTGGCAGATTTCAGATTCACAGGACTAGATGCCTGGCACCTCCCCTAATGCTAAAGACGTTGCACACTGGCATTCTGATTCCTCTCACCTCTCAGGGTGTAAATTAGGGAACCTTCATGGAAATCATTATTAGGCCCAAGAGCTTTCAGTGTGTGGTAGAATTAATTTTTGGCTGGCAGACTCTTATGAAAACTGATTTTTGAAAAAATCAGATCTTTTTAATGATGAGTAAGCCCTCATACACCAGACGGCAGATGAGGAACTGTGCAGGGCTTTGCACCAGAGAAAAATTGTGCTTTGATAGTATCACCATCATGTGCACGTTCAAGGCTGATGAGGAAGATAAGTAAAGATAAGCACAAGACTTTCCTAAGACAGCTGAAAATACATTGAAATGAACAGAAGTTTTGGAGAAGTTAAATAATCTGAGAGAATAAAACAACGTCCCCCCAAAACTGCATAAAATCCACATACATGAAAAGACTGAAAAAGGAGGCATAGCTGATAAAAGAGACAAGTCAGCTGACGGTCTCTGAAATACAGGATCTGGAAACCATTTTCTGAAATACAGAGAAGGCCTTTAACAGAGTCCTCCTCCTCCTCCCCCCTTTCGTCCTCTGCCTTCCAACAAGGTATTTTGAAAGATCATTATCCTGGAGAAGACACAGTCGTACGACGTGAAAATGCAAACTTTAAGTTATACTAAATAAGCAAACAAAACCCCTCCATTACTCATCTCAAACCAGAACAAAATGAGACAACAGGGATCTAGATATTTCTATAAATAAACAGAAAACCCCAGATGTCCTACATCTTCATCACTAGTCATACATCTAGTTGGGAGATGACATGTAACAAAGTACTACGGGGTGAAGCTTGATGTGTTTTGCATATTGAGGTTACGTGTAGCAGTTTAGTCTTACGCGATCAAAAAGCATAGCATAAGGAACAAATAGCATTGGAGGAGGGGGAGAAAAAATCTGTCCTTAAGCAGTAATAATTGGATTTGGGGCTCTCTCCAGCACAAATTAGCATGTATGGCATCTGGCCCACGGACCAGATGCTGTAAGACTTTGGAGGTGTTTGGAAGCATCCAGTTAATGGCAGCAAATGCCTGTTTAGGCAAGAACAGGAGACAGACCTGTGAGAAAGGCAACACTTTCGCCAAGCTGCATCTCGGAGTATGATGGGCTGGTGGGACATAAGCCATTTCCTGAAGTGGATGGAAATAGCACTTTTTCTCTGGGGGACTCAAGGTGGGGAAGAAGCAACTTCTCTAAACTTTTTCATTTATGTAAAGAAGAGCAATGTGACACTCTCCACATCACATGTGCAGCCAGTGTGGTGGAATCAATCCTTCCAAGAAGCGGAAGGACGTACCACCTCCTACATTGGATTAGCTTGTTTAAAGAGGCCGTCCACCATTCAAAGCACCCTGCCATTTCAAGAAATTCTAGATTTTCCATGAGCCATATGCCAGCTTAGCAGACTAATACTGGTATGCAGCAAATAAAGTCTAAAATGCCACTTGAACATCTTGTTCAATGAGAAAAACTACAGAAGACAGAGAATGAAGATTACAATCCAGATCATTCTTTCCAGCTCATAGTTCTCTTGAAACCTTTGGCAAACCCTGTGTCTTTAGGAGATGTCAGGTGTGGTGAACTATTATTTTCTAATACCACATGATTGTGCATGGACTTTCAAAAGCCATGTGAAAGCTGCACACACGCAGTAGTGTTACTGCAGTCTGTGCTCATACAACATTCTTTAAGATTTAAACATCAACATTTACAGCAGATCAACAAAAAGATCCAACAACAGGCATGAATGATCCAGAAAAAGCTAGAAACATCAGACAGACAACTGATGTAAAGGAGCTTCTCAGTGAGACTTTTTATCTTGCCTGCTAGATAGAACTGAAATGACACTTTGTGCATCTCTCCTATTTTTCCTTCCCTTTTGGATTTGCAGATCCTTCTGGCCAATCTGTCATTGTGATACTAAGAAGCACTGTTCTGGGACATTTTCAGCAAAACACTGTTTATTTTGAACTGGAAAGTGAGATGGTACCACTATCAAAAATGATCCCGGTGATCTATAAACATTATGGCTAACATTTTACCTGGAAAAATTTTGTGGTTCCCAAACAGCTAACAAGGAATTGAACATTCCACTTTCCCTTCAGCTGTAGTTTTGCTATTTCAGAACCACCCACAGTTTACACTTGGAGTATTTTCTTCAGTGTGCAAGATTCCACTGAAGTCCTTTGGCTAAACCGATTGAAAGCCATAACCAAAGTATTAGCTCAGCTAATTTCCTGCGTATGCACTGCTCTTTGTTATAAGAAGTATTCCAACAGACAAATAATTGAGATACATTTTCAGTCTGTTCCAAGAAACATTTATAGCACACACATATAGGTATATATTTATATAATAGAACAGCTCCAAAGATCAAATGGAGACAAACTCCAGCAGAGCTAGCAGTAGCACCACGCGAGACACAAGAGCAAGGACATCCACGTGGTTTTTCCTCATCTTAATCCATGAGAAGAGGAATGCGAGAGAACGAAGCAGCACAGGGTTAGTAAGAACCAAAGAAAACTGATTAAAAAATAACCTGGTTGGAGCTATATGGAACCTGAAGCCAATGGGCACCCAAAGTCTATCTGCTGGAGTAAAAGGGAGGAAGAGTGGGATAGAGGAAGAAGGAAATCTCCTTCAGCTTGGAAACTGAGGCTCTGTCTCCATGCGAAGGGGGTGTGTAACTGTTTGTCAGTACCAACAGCCCGACTGCTTTTTCTCCTGGCCTGTGCATAAACAATGGGGAGTTGAGGATTTTGAAAGGTGCCTAAATAATTTGGCTGAAAAAATTAAATGAAATTAAAAGTCATCACTTGGCATCATTTGGTAAAAGTCATTACTCAGGCATTTTCAAATTTCACTTCTTAAAAAGAAATTAATCTTCAGAGCAGGTTTTAGAATATTATTTTAATTTTTCTTGAATAAATCTTGTCTGAAATAGAGCTTTCTGAAATAGATGACTTTACCATTATGATTTAATCAACAGCCATTTGAAATGAATATTTCAAACCCTCTCATTCTACATGCAACGTGGGTACGTCAGGAGGAAAAAAGGCACAGAATGCTTTGAAATTATGAAACTTAGAACACACAGTCCATATTTTAAAACATCAGCTCATAATTTCCTCTGTGCTGGCCCATTTGTTACACTACCGTTGGCCAGGAATTGCTTCACAGGCTACACCCATACACACAGCCTGGGAGGGGCGGTGGAAGAGGGAGGAAAAGCCGTGTGTAACCACAGGAATATCAGCCCTACTCGGAGGCTGGCCGGTACAGAAGCAGAGGATTGGGTAGGGGGATCCTCTGTGTATTTGAATCAGTATGTTTTGCTGTTCCAGCGTGAAATGCTGCTTGCTCAGTTATCTTTAGGAAGAGAAGCTGGACTTATCTTTCATCGTCTTCTCACACATTGCTGACACAAACTCTTCCTACAAGGCCAGAACATACAAACGCATTTTATTTTTTAAAAAAAGCTCTTCCTACCTACGTGGGAATTTGGAAAGGGGCAAAAAAATTCCATCCTGGTGAAAATCTGAGGACATATTTAATAAATTCAAGTTCATATAATGAGATTTCTTAATTGATATTAACCTTGAGGAACTGAAGAGAATAGCTCAGCATACTTTTTACTGGGCAGTGTGATATTCAGATAATTTGCCAGAGACACCAGTAACAGGGAAATTAAGACTCTGCCCCACTTCCAAGATAGGTTTTAGGTTTCTTTAAGCAGCACCAGTTGTGCACTTCCCTCAATTGTTGTTTGAGAGTTGAATGTGTTCTTAGACTAAGAAGAGAAACATTAAGTGTCGGTAGCTACTATTGTGTGTATTTTTCTCCTTGCTGACATACAAGACAGTTAGAGCTGGACAGAATCAGGTCAGTATGACATTAGGAAATTCCAAGAAAAAATGTAGCAGCTCCTCCCTCCTCCCTGTATGTCCCCCACAGCACACCACTAATTGCACTTTCCATTCATCTGATTTTACTTTTCTAGAGGACTGTCATTTATAGCCTGCAACTGAAGGCTATTGTTACCTTTGCAAAAGAATAAGCCATATTGAACTGGAAATCTCACCCTCTAACTATTTATTAATATAGTTTTAAAGGAATTCTCAGATTTTTGTTGCTAACTGCTCACTTGGGTTGAAACGTGATGCACTTGTTGGCAGGGTGGCCCCAGAGGGACTGCAGTGAGACAGACTTACTCAAGCTTCACTTGAACACAGAAATGAAAATCAATAAACAATTTGAACTTCTCAGAAGAGAATTTTTCTCCTCTAATGAATATACAAGCTTGGTTACAGCTTAATTTAAAGATTGAATTTAGTGTGTGTTTTTTCCCCTGCACCAGGAGCATGACAAACACAAGCTTCAAGTGACATGTCCCAAAGGGAGACTTATTGCTAAAAAGAAAAAAAAAAAAAAAAGGCAAGCAAATAAACAACAACTACTAAAAAATCCCTGGCCCCATGTCAGTGAGCTGTCTTAAAGATAAGGAAATCAACATGCAGATGCAAACCAAATCTGCTTTGTAGGTGTCTGCATAGATCCCTAAACTTGAAGTTTCTGGTGGGACAAATTTATTGATATATGTATTTTTATTTGCTTTTATAAGAGACTGCAAATAGAGTCAGACTTGTGGTTGTAAATTCTCCAGCAGCTGGAGCATGTTTGAGTGCAAAATATCTATTTACAGCTTTTGCTTTCAGTGTTGGAGCACGTTAATAATGTAATTTCTGTAGAAATTAATCACGTTAATTAAAGAAAGAAAATGACTGTAGAATCAGTTTCTAAAATAAGATACACTTGCGCTCGACATTAACCATCAGAAGGGCTAGTGCTGGGATAAGCCCTGTGTGTGTGTTTTTCAGAATTTCTGCAGAGTTGTCAAGCTAAACTGCTTTTGCCACCTGATAGTTCGTCTTGGCAAAGTGATTAGCTGAAAGCTGCAAAAGCAGTTGTGTCCAGTGTTGGAATTCTTCAGCTCATTGCGAAATAGATTTGAATTGGAAACTTTGATCTCATCTGTGCAAACTGGAAACCAGTTAAATCAGATCATATATACAAGCGTGTATCAGCTAAGTGACATAACAAAATAAGAGATCTATTCCAAAACTAGCCCTAAAAATATAATGTTATCCTGGAAGAAAAAAAAAGGGGGGTGGTGGTGGTGGAATGTAGATGTACTGAAATACCCGAACGTGTACATTTCAACCAGGTCAGTTATCTTGGTGCAGTTTCTATACAGACAAGACCCTAGAAAATACATTTAAGGCATTCGTATAGATAATCGCTAGCTTGACTTTCCAAACCAACCCAATTAGAGCCACATTTTTGTTGCAATAAAAAAATCCTGAATTTCTTTAGCCCCTGAACTCTTTTTCATGTTTGTAATCTTAACACCCTACTCAAAGGGATCTCTAAAGCTTTTCATTTAAACTACAATTATTCTTTTGTCTACTGGGAACCCAGTGCAAAGATGATGTCCTGTGTGCAAGAAGCAAGCAAGCTGAATATTAATTAATGAACACTACTTAATATGCAGAAGAAGAGGAGCAACAATCAGTCGTGAGCCCTTACATATTAACTGGTAGATCATTGTTATTCTGGGAGGCATCATAAGGCCAAATGCAGGTTACAACTAGTTTAGAAAATCTCGTTAATTAAGAAACATGAAAGTTTAAGTCTCTCATTATAAATATCTTATTGTGACCATAAAAGACATCATTAAACGGTGTGATGGAATAGCACTTTTAACGCAGTCTGAGGTGATAAATTGGACTGAAGCTGTTAATCTCTTTGCAGTGGGATGCAATAAACAAGCAAAACACTCAGTTTTCACTATTTTTCCTAAGAGGTAAAGAAACAAGTTTTCCTTTTCTTAAGGACCTGGGAAGGCCGTGAACCAACAAATCTCCATAAAACACCTCTCTCCAGGTAGGCGGGTCAGGAATGTCACAGAGCTACTGTCCGGTTTGTCACTTGCCATTACTATTGGCAGCTTTGAGAAGAGAGGAGAATATGAATGATACTGTCCGAAGCTTGTTCTTTGCTAACTTTACTGAAGAAAGAAGATAAAACATTGCCATCAGGAAGTCTCTGGGCACATTGCTGAAGAAGACTGGACTCCTTGTTCCCATTTGTCAGATGGGAAAGCAGATCTGTAAAAAGATGAGTGTGGTCTAAGGCTACTCGTGAAGCCAACATCAGATTGACATGGGTGTGGCTTTCCAGAGGGTCTCTATCCTCATTGATATTGCTTTCTCTTTTAAGGAATTTAAAATAAAATTATAAAAATGTATTCTTGTTGTGATTTTAATATTCATAGTTTTTATATGATTCCTACTTCAAATCCAGCATGTCCAACAACAGGAGTGTCAGGAGATCTACAGGTTTTTGTTACTGCATGGAAGCATGCAACAAATAAAACTAAAACCACCCAGTGCACTGTAATGAAAAGAACATTATCCACGTGCAGATCTGCTTCTTCCCAACACGCCTGACTGTGACAAGAGAGTAGCTACAGGAAGAATCAAATTCAGTTCTCAACAGTTTGCAAGGTTAACAGACGCAACAGTTCTTTTAGCGAAAGATGCAGCACTGTGCATCAATTCATCATACACAGAATATTTTCCTCACGTGTTACACAAAAATACATTTCTGCTTGCAGATGGTAAAAGTCTTCTTTGCCAAACACACAATTTCTCTCCCAAGTGTTATTTAAATAGCCTTTACAGGAATGGTTGGGACAGGCAGTAAGACGTACCAACATCTTTCAGAGGCTTAATGATAAGCCCTTTATTTCGCATTGCACTATGTGAATGTGTTCTTACAAGCTAAATATGGCAAAAATCTTTACTGTTTTAGACAGCCTGGGCAGTTTCAGCAACGTGAATTGAGAAATATGACCGTTGATTTGGAAGAAGTGGACATTTGCATTTTGTTAATATGCCTTCACTAGTCTGAAAACGCAGCAGCTCTTGTGGAATACTTGCAGGTGTAGCTCTCTTTCAACACAGAGCAGAGCAACGCTACGAAGTCTGGCTCAAGGATTTTACCGAGTTATTGCTTCTTATCAGTACCCAGTGGTTTTTTTACAAAGCTTTTTTCATTCTTCGATATCTTCAAGGCTTGATACAGTCTTCAAGAATCTGAATCAGCCCCTTTTTCTGTTTGACCCAGTGCAGTTATACCACTTGCTAGACTAGAAGACAAATGATTAAAAAAAGAGATTAGGTAAGAAGTTTTGCAACATATGGAAAACAAATGAGCCAGAACTTTCAAGATCCTCCTGAAGCGGCTCAGAAACTTCCACTAGAAGTAAAGTCCCGTTGACATAAGGGGAGCTGAAGTTGGCCAAGAACCCTTTAAAAGTCTCCCTGATGATGAAAAAAATCACCGGGTGGCACTGTTACATACCGCCGTAAAAGCTGGTGTCAATTCTCTGTCGGGTGGGGAAACCTTTGGAGAAGAAGTGTTGGCACGAGAAGAGTTCTGCTTGCTGCTGGTGGGTGTTTTCCCAGACCGGAGTCAGATTTTGTGGCAAATCTGCTCCTGATTGGAGGTGTTGGGAATGCTCTGTGCTGGTTTGGACCTCTCCCGGTCCAGGACAACTCATGGAATATTCCCCCCACCCAATGCAGGCTCCCATTTTCCAGATGGTTAGGCCATAAAACATGTCGTGGCTTGCTAAAAGGATGAGTCTCAGCAGG
>NW_010426318.1:14916-23069 GCF_000710305.1 Buceros rhinoceros silvestris | reverse complement strand
AGGGGAGCGGGGGGGGGGGGTGGGGGGGGGGGGGGAAAAAAAAAAAAAAAGGGGGGGGAGAAGGGTCACAGTAAGGCAGAGGTTATTCTCAGGATTACAGACAGTATCAAAGCGGTGTATTAACAACAATCAACAACAAAGGAACAGAAACATGACTGACTTATTTTCACGTTTCATTGTAGCTCACATCTGATTCCTTTCCACTCCTCGCTTTGCAAACTAGCAGCATTTAGAGAATCTTCTAATTTTTGAAGGTATTTGGGAAGTTCTGCATTTGTTCACTTACAAAAATAGAAACATGAACCGCCCCCCCCAAATCTTAGAATGTTTTAAGTCTTTCTGTTTTTTTTCAAGCTGTATTACTCCTGTATGGGTGGATAATCGTCTTTGAGACTTGTTTAAATATTGCACTCTTCCCACCTAGAGTAATTCTTATTCAGAAAAAAGAATTGATCAATTATGGTCATATGATTAGAAAAGTGGTTAATAGAGGTGAGTGCTAACTAAAAAATAAGTGGCCTTTTCTTACGTTGATTTTATAACAACCTTCTGAATTTCTTACTGCCCTGTTCAGAGAGAGTTTTTCATGCCACCTTCCATCCAGGTTTTTTTCCTGGTTTTGTTTTTGTAAGAGAACTAGGTCACAAGCAAGTCAGTCCTGTTGTCCAGAGAGCTTTTCTGGCATTCCAAAACATATCCCATTTGGTCTCATGATTTTCCTACTCTAAACTCACTATCCTACTTATATCCTGTACAGTCAGACGTTCGCAGACCGTGCGGGTTGTCAGGATGCAGCATACGTTTAACCAAAACCAGATTCTCTGAACTTAAAGGCACCACAAGCCACAGGCCATAGCAATCACGTTAGATTGCCCCTTCCTAACGGGAAAACCTCTCCCTCTCTAGCTTTCCCAGTTAATTAACGTCTGAATGGCCTAAATGATGTCAGTAACAGCAGAACGAAGGTTGCTTCTTTACTGAGACACCATCTCCAATCCAGTGTGAGGTAAGGCTACGCACTGCAAAGAAAACATCACCTCCCTCGCTCAGAGGGGATGGTGGTGATTTAAGAGATTCCACAATTAACTAGCTTCTCATGGCTAGAAAAAGGCTCCCAAATCCAAAAAAGAACACACCACAGAGTCGCTGCAGCTCTGCATTATGAGCACACGTAATGCTTCGCATTATAATTACCTGAAAAGAGAGTATGTGGAGCTTATCACTCTTCAACACCAAATACATGATTTTTTTTTTTTTTTTTTTTTTAAGGACTAAATTGTAACACAAAGTAATTTTAAAATAAGAGCTTCCCTACTGTATAGCCTTGGAACCACCATCTCCAGTAACAGGAAATGTTCACCTGCCTTTTTTTCTTCCCCTCATTTGCCTTTTTCCCCTTTAGGTGCTTGAACTGTGCGGTGGGTACCAGCACTTGATTAAAAGAGCATTGTCAAGAACTGCAGTTTAGGCACTTTGAGGAAGAATCCTAATGTAGCCAATAACCTGGTGTTACAGGCAGCAGAGTAGCCCGGGGTTCACTCTTCTAATAGAAAGGGTTACATTTTATTTACTAGACAACCTTAATTTGCCATCTAAATGGAATTAATTCATTAGCTAAATCAGTGCTTAGCGCCATTTGTTACCTTTAAGTAACATCACTGAAATTTAAATGAGAAGAATGTGTAAACAGTTAATAAGTTGAGAAAATGAGAGTCCTATGTAAGGAGGGATGTAAACTTTGCCACCTGATAAAGGGGAGGGAAAACCCCTCAGCCCTTTCCCAGCAATTAATACTCCCATCCATGTTGTTTGTTTTTTTCAGTTACATTTGTGAGATCTGCCTTTACCTTACTCTAGCTCTCTTCACCTTTCAAAGCATTCTTAAGGACTAAAATCTCAGCTACAAATAATACAGGAAGAATCAAAATAAGAAAAGGAAGGGCAGTGTTTCTAATGTATATATTCCTAAACTCTGTGTGTGTAAAACAATGAATTAAAACCTCTGTGAAAGAATAATTTCAAGAAAATTATTTTCATGTTAATTTTAAATAAAATCTCATATGTCCATATCCCACATTTATTTAGCTAGTAATCACTGAATCCCTACATATTCATGCCAGTTACTACAGGAATTAGATAGAATGCGTAGAGAAAATTTCCGAGATACTTTTAGGCTTTTCATTTTCAATAAAATGCACCACAAAGGGAATAAAGAAATTCTTTACCCAAATTAATGGTGAATTATTTTGTCATGAGAATAGAAGTTTATATTCATTTAAATGAAAGCACATAAATTGTTCTTGACAAGAAAAACAAAGCTAGCCTTAGGCGGTATTTTCATTATAGAAAAGGCACATGTCCATGAATATCTAGTATAATATTAACAAAAACTGTTCAATTAGCTATGCATGTGCCATTGTTATGAATATTTATTTTGCATCACAGCTAAGTATTATTGATACCATTTTTTCAGCCTGTTTAGAGATACAAAATGAAGTGAACTTTACTGGTCTGCGGAGAGCAGTAAAACTTCTCCAGGGAGTTGGTCAGACCTTATTACGAGAACCTTCTTCACTACTACGTGTTTCATTCTCTCGCAGAGTGGAAATCTACTAGAGGAATTATAATCCATTTTAAAGGAATTTTGATCCAATTGACAGCCTAATCTCATATTTGCTGTAAAGAAAAGTTATTTATGTAAGGACAATCTAATACACGAGCTAATTTTTTTCTGAGGTAAATTCACTCGATTCATGTTCTGTTTGTGCAGAGCTCCCTTTTTTACAAATATTTTTAAAAAATAATTTTCTGATAGCATTGCAAAAGAGCAACCTTAAAGCAAAGCAAGCTTTACAGGTATACACATACAAAAATTATACTTATCCTTGATAGGCTTCAGAATAATTTAAATGGTTAGATTGGTAGCAATATTTACAGTTAACAATTCAGTGTTAAGTATCATGTGACTCATGCCTGCTGTCACAGATAATTTTTGACTATTAAGCATTTGTAATGAACTGCCTGTGAAAAACGGCAGACCCAAGGCCTACTTTGGCAAAAGTACGTTCATGTGCTTAAAAATGTTGCTCTGTGTGAAAACAAAGGTATTAGTTGTGGAAGTTGCTCTAGGAGGAATTTCAAATACTGAATCATTAGAGTATTAGTCGCTATGAGAAGCTGAAAAAGCAAAATTAATTGAGTAAATTTGTCCCATTTATGATCATCAGAAAAGAAACCTTTAACAAAATGGTTAAAACACAATTACATGTAGTCTCTTGAAATCATATTGATCATGGATCTCATTCTGCTATCCATTCTGCCACTCCAAGAACCTTTTCCAGAAGCTACTAAGGTCAGTGGGAATCTTTTTATGTAGTGGACAAGCACTAATCACAGAGATATTTCAAGTCGCTTATTCTCTACTAAACTATTTCGGAATGATTAGGGTAAAAATCAGATCTGAACTATTTAAAATCTGTCTCTGTTCTTTAGGCTTTATGTAGATAACACTAATATTTTCCTCTCAGTAGCACAATCTCATGCGCTACAAGAGCTACGACAAAGGAGGTCATCCTTACGGTATATTTTGAAAAGGAGATAGATTTACGCCACATTTTACTTTTGACTATTTATGATGCAACTGTAGTCCCATTAACAAAGATAAAAGAATATCAATTGCACTTTAAGGTGTATAAGGAAAGCAAACAGGCAAATATAAAATAAGAACAACAATAGGTAAGTATATGGAAGATGATTTGCGCTCACACGAATGCTGTTGATTTCTAGATGGGTTCACTTGATTCCCTACCAGAGAAAGGCTTAAGCTGAGAGTAAGACACATTTTCTGTAGTTGATCTTGCAAGCACATACAACCCACCCTCCTCAGTAAAATATGACACTTCGCATAGCGACACATGGAGAAAGAAAGGATAATAAAATTGTAGCAAAGTATTCCTCTAAGGAAGACTTTGTTTGATTATAATGTGTTCAGAAAGAAGATATTGAAAAAAGAACATCTTGCAGCTGATGAGCTGGGTAGGAAAAAAGCGACATGATCTGGATAGCCCTCAAAATTAACATCTCAACAGATCACAGTTTTGAAGACCCCTGCCAAGAAAGATGCACGTTCAAACTTTTGTTATCCATTAGAACATGAGCTGCTTGCTTCTTCTGCCCTCCCTTCGCACGTGTCACACCAAATGCGTAGCACTGCCATCAGAAAAGTGATAGGAGTTGTTATCGTAGACGGTATACGTTGTGTGTTGGGGATGAAATAGGAAGAGACAAGCACCAGAGTAATTTTGCTGGTAATTTCTTTTGATGAGATTATACTTGCAAGTATAAGAGCAAGAAAAAGACGAGATAATAAGTGATAGGGTTCTGGGAGAGTTAAAAGAAAGAGACTTCTGGCTAAACTAGACATTTTTTTTCTTAATTCTGGATGTCTACCCAGCCAAGTGATGGTGAGCAGTAACAAGAGCTGTGAAGACATGGCAGCACAGACCTGGGCATGAACCATACAAGCCCTACGGGGAACTGGCACACTGCTGCAGTTGCTGGCCCACAAAGCGTCTGTGACCGCCGCATTTTTGCTGTTACCCGTGCTCGGTAAAGAAAAGATAGCGTGTATCCATCGTATTAGAATCGCACCACCATTGGGCTGTGTAGGCACAGCTATCAGTTAGCTGCGTAGCACTTGGAAGATGCACACCACGCAGTAAGATCAATAGATATATTCAAGTGGCAGAAACCAGATCTAGGATATGAAGTTCAAAACAGATTAGGTCTGAAGCTCCAGTGTAAGCCCAGCAAGGGAGCAGAGCCAGCCGAGCTACCAAGCATCAGCGTGAGGCACTGTTCTTCAGAGGACTGTGGCCCTTAGGGACAGGGAGACTAGTAGGAATGGAGGAGCATTTAGTCTGAATTGGCAACAAGAGTTTTTCATATAAGGTTACAAAACATGCCATTTGTGAAGAAAAAGCCTATAAAAGGGTGTTTATTTAGTGTGGGAAAGGTTTAAGACCCAATAAAAAAATAAAGTAGCTGAGCAGGCAAACCTTAAGCTTAACCTCAACCCTCTGCAGCTTGGAGCTCAGGGGATCTCTCAAGTCACTTTAGTTTTATCTCATCTTGTCAGCAAAGAACAGCAACTGTTACCCCATGAAGGAAAGGAAGGTTGGAGGAGATTTTTATCTTTTATTTTTCAAACTACTGAATTCCAATAAGTTTGTTTTCACAATCCCTTTGATGGAAAGGCAAGGTCTTGATTTGTTTGTAGTCTGCTCACAGACCTATTCTCTGAGAGATAATCAGCTGCAAGATCCAGACCCTCTGACTTACTTTTTTCCCCCCCCAGTTGTCTACCACAACTTCAAGCACTTGCCTGGGAATGTGTGACAAGAGGAGGACTATTTCTTGACAAATTAAAATAGCGTGGGAAGGGATGATTTTGTGGTAATTTAATTCAGTGGTATAGAAGTTTGCAGAGCCCAAAGGTTTTCTAGCCAAAATGTGTTATTTAAATATTTTGTAGCAAAAGGCTTGTTTGAAGATGATGAAAATGAGCTTTCTCAGTTTCTGACTGCTGGTAGCTGAGAGGCTTTGCGAGTCACCTTAGAAATTTCTTGTCTTACTGAACCTGGGCATTCACTAGGTATAACATGGGGTCAAAAGCAGCCTGTGAATCCTGAAACTGGGCGCAAGAGGTGGCACGAAGCATGGCAGCACCCAGTTGAAGGGCTTCAACTATAGCTTTTTGGAAGCACCAGTACTCCACTCAGCTGAGAGGAAGTCCTACGATAATGGTTTGTACAGGCAGGAGTGAAAAAACAGCTATAGAGAAAGCTGGGAAACAGGGTAGAAAAATTAAGAGACATTTCTTAGGCATGTTAAAATCAAACAGGACACAAGAGAAATCTGACCAATCTGGTTTTTGGTATTCAGCTCTCACACAGAACCTCCAATCTGATGGAACCTGTGTGGTAACTGTTTGTTTTTCCTGCCCGGGAGCGCACATGTGTACGTGATAGTATGGTGGCAGCAGTCCAGGCTGTTAAATGGAGCAACTGCATTTACTAAGAAGCAAACAATGGCTTTAAGGCTCCTATAATTTTAGCTATTAGACTGAATCTGACATTTCCAAGAGAATATAAGTTAGGCCCTTAAACATTAGAAGCCAATATAACTTTAACTTGTAAACATGGAAGTCCTTTTCTTTGGTAGCTTATCAGCCTGAGCCACTTCAGAATTTCAGAAAAAAACCCTCTGCTGGATTTTTCCCTGTCTGTCTTTCATTATAGTTTGATATATTGAGAGATGAGGGCTGGTTTGAACAGCAATTTCCCTAGAAGTCAGAACTCTGAAATACTTCCAGCATTTGGTGCAAAAGAGGGAATTGCACCAGTAGCCTCCACCATGAACAGCCCATTTTTTCACTGGTAAGCAGCATCCATCACAGCTTGGTGGTGGTGTATTTTCTAGCAGACTTCTGAATGGCCTCAATCTTGGTTACTCCACTTGGAAAACAAGAGACTTGCCAAACTCTGCGCGGTACTAAAATTCTGGTATATATTTAGATGGCAAACTCAAATACAAGAAACAATAGCTTATAGAATGTACAAGATTGCTAGGAGCTGTGTAACCTTCGCCTTAGGCTTTACCAGTAAGTAATCTGTTCCACACTGCTCTGTCCCACCTTTTTTCCAAAGGAAAAGGAGAACAAACAAATATTTGGACTGCCACAATAGCATTAATAAACATGAGAATGCAACAGCTAGTGTTATTCTACAGAAATGAATGAATAAATAAATAGACTATAAGCACTTTATTCTTCTCACATAATTTCTTCTCAGTGACATTATTGAACAGACTGTTGAAAACAAACATCGTTAAATGAGAAAAGAAGAGCAGGAGCCTGTCTAATTCCCCACTGCAACATTTTCCAATGACGAATGCTCCCTAAATGGATTTAGCTTTTTGAAAAGAAGTCAGAGAGAAATTTGATGTGGCCCCCTGACCCCTGGTAAGCACATGTATCTTCACCTGTCACATAACACACTGGCACTTGCTTACTTTTCAGCAAAGACTATTGATTTTGCTTATTGGCTGCAGGCTAGTCCATAAAGAACAAATTACAAAGTCAGAGGTCTACAGTTAGCAATTGCTTGCATGATAACAGGGAACTCAGCCCAATTCCCACAACGCGGTATTAACGTTCTCACAAATGTGTGCACACCGAAAACATACGCTTCTGCTGTGAAGTCCTCTGTATTTTCAATGATACCCAGCAAGCGACACACACGGTACATCCCATACCCACGCCAGTGATCTAAAACTACAGGGATTTTCTGCCTGTACCCAACCTACTCTTGTGGTTTAAACAATTTCTTTACAAAGAACAAAGAGAAAAAGGATTAAGCAACGCTTACATTCTGCTGTTAAAAAAGGAAGAATGTTTGACACAACCTTCTGTTAGTCAGGATGTCTTCACAACGAAATTTTACACACAAAAAGCCAACTCGGTGCCTTTTAAAAACTATATCATTGCGCTACTGCAAGAGTCATAAGTTTATCTTCGCCCCTCCCTTAACAGATGACCTTGGGGAAAAAGAATCTGATTTTCTGCACGTTGCTTTCATCTTCTGCAGAACGGGATACAATACTGTCCTTTGCTGCTCAAGTGCTGTTGAACCCACTGCCAAGAAGTCCATGCAAAAGATAGGATAGGCCAGCTTTTATTACCGGAGTGGGACAGGCATAAGAGAAGAACCCCTGGTGAACATCAAAACTGGAGAGTCTGAGCTAGTTTCTAAAACAAAAAAATTAATTTTTTGATCTTAAATAACACTCACACAATATCATAATTGCTGTTGTCTTTTAATATCCAACCATATCAAATTATGCTGCTCATCTGGCATACATCTAGTAAAAGCCACAAGAACACTCCAGAAGAGGCTGACTTTAACAGCATGTCAAGCTCAAGAAATTTATGATAATTTGAGAAATTATTAATGACAAATAACAAAAGTGAGCTATTGTTTTAACTTAATTCCCTAGAAATGGTAGTTTTAAATTTTTAAAACACGTTTTCCATGGTCAAGTGTATTGATTCACCAGGACTGACACACCAGACTTCAGGAAAATTCGTTTTATAG
>NW_010426318.1:9910-14876 GCF_000710305.1 Buceros rhinoceros silvestris | reverse complement strand
TCAGCAGGACTGACACACCAGCTTTCAGGAAAATTCCTTTTCTAGAATATTTGATTGGGAGAAAGAGACTGGAAATATCAAGGGAGGTTTACAGCTGAGCATTTGTGAAAATCCTAACTCAGTTCCCTGCTGAAATCAAAGAGTTCAGGAAGAAAGAGCAACAAAAGGCTCTTTTGGGAACTCATAGTAAGTGTTGACTTAGTGTGTTTCTACAACAGACTGTTTTGCTTTGAGTTAACTGATCACCAATTAACTAGAACTAGTGAATGTATTTGTAAATGCTAGTGCTGACACTTCTTAAGTGTTTCTGTTTTATCCTAGGATTTATCATGGTAAGAGCCTAGAAGAAAAAACTACACAAAAAGCCTGATGGGACAAAGTAATCTTGTGGAGTAGTTTGTAGGGCAAACTCAGATCAGTGAATTCCCAAGACATGGACCCTCCACTGGGAATGCATGGTCACCTGTGTGGGTCAAATGACACTCAGGAACAGGCAGCAATGCTGCCTCAGGCAGCAATCACAACATAAAGAGAGACTCAGGACAATATGTGGGAGACGATCCTAAGGTGGGTTGGTCTTCACTGGTGGTGGCAACTAATTTTTATTTGCCAAGAGATTGTGCTGTCTGGGCAGACAAGGACTAGGCATCAGTTTGAAAAGGCTTGGGTACCCAAAACTGAACTGTTGTCTTCATTTGAGCCTGTAATTAAAATCTTTCCCAACTCTCAGCCTTTACCTACGTGGGAGACACACACATTACAACAGGAATATCCAGAGCTACTCAGCCCTGCCCTGCTGCTGCTGCCCTGGCACCTGGAAACCAACAGAAACGCACAGTGCTCTGCAAACAGCACACAGTCTCATCACCAAACAGACTCCAAAGATTTGTGACACTGGAGAGGGAACACAACTCCTCCTATTGCAAAAGCATCACCATCACAAAAGAAAACTAAAATAATAAAAAAAAAAATCACTGGAACATGTACTCAAGCCATTTGGTTGTAAGATACTCTGAACTAGCCTCAATCTTTTTTGACTTTAAAGAGAAAAGCATGAAGTCTGCTCAGCCCTTTGTAGTTATAGGCATAAGCTCCCACCCTTGAGAGGAGATTCCAGGCGGTGGGCCCTGTTAGCCCTGCTTGTCATCCATGCACCAGCAAGGAAATGCAGTCTCACACTCCTGTGCTTAACATTTCCTTCAGCATCTCATTTAAAATAGTTTACATTTAGATCATAGAATCATTTAGATTGGAAAAGACCGTTAAAATCATTGAGTCCAACCACAAACCTAACACAGCCAAGTCCACCACTAAACCATGTTCCTACATGTCTTTTAAATACTTCTGGGGATGGTGACTCAAGCCTGTTCCAATGCTTCACAACCTTTTCAGTGAAGAAATTTTTCATAATGTCCAATCTAAATTTAACATAGCATATTGGTCACCTCCAAAGGGGAAATTCAACTTCACATTGTACAGGAATCTCAGGTCCCCTTCCCTGGGTCCAGTACTGAGATCAGCCTAAAAGTTAGGTCTTGCTGTGCCTGAACACTTTTACTGTGCCTAGTCCGTAGTGCTAATGGTGACTACATTTCTTTAGAAATACAGGTTCCGAGCCTTCCCATAAGAAAATCCTACGTTAGAGACATATCACAGTTTTGGATGTCTTCATCAAGGTCTACAGCCAAAACAATTCAGTATTGTTTGAACATGAAGTAGTAGAAGTGAAGTGGCTTAGGCTACAACTATCTATCTTGAACACCTAGAAGTAGAAAAATCTTCAATAAGCCTCATAAATCTACATACTGTGGAAGACGATCATTCCATTACCAAAAGTTAGACTTCCCTTTCATTTACTACTTCTCAGCTCACCCCCTTTCCCCTTTGATACCACAATCCAGCCTCAAACTTCAGTCAATAATGGGAAACCAATACAATACTGTGGGTTGCACCTGTCTCTATTCTACAATTAAAAAAATTGAACATGGAGGAGCAGGTAACAGAGAAAGCAAGTCTCCCAACTGAAAGATGAATGCAGAAACCACATACGGAGAGGTATGGAGCTCCACATGTGAAATTGTTATGGTATTGCCAGTTACAGAGAGCAAAGAAGCCCAGCGTGTTGCCCAAAACCTTTGATTGAAAAAGCTCTTGAATTTTTTCTGATGCAGAGGGATTTTACAGCTTACGTCTTCAAGGATTTGTAAAATTTAAAAAAAGGGAAAAGCTTACATTGCAAATACTGAAGTTGAGATTGTTTTCTGAAATGAATACAGATTCTGGGGCTGTAAGACCACCCACATCTTCAAGAGACATGCAATGGAACAGCAACAGCCTTCGATCCAGCTGAAGAGGGGGATATGGCTGAAGAGAGAGGAGACCATTTCCATGTCTAAACACGCTGACCTCCCGGCCAAGGCTTTATAGGGGCCTCTAGCCACAGCGAGGAGCTCGTAGTGCTCAGCAAGGGATGCTTGCAATTTGATTAAAGAAGAGAAATACCATTACGTGTTATTCCTTGTTATTGTCCCCTTTTTAACAAATCTGATAATTACCCAGTTAAGACTGCAGGAGCGTAAATTTACGGACATTTAGTAAATTATTTCTGTTATTTTGAATTAATTTTCTTAACTCTAATACCCTTTGGTTTTGTTTAACATCAGCATTTCATTGAAAAATTTTCTAAAGAAAGAAGAACATTCCACCAAAGGAGAAGTAACAAAAGTGAAACATCTGGAAATTAGACCTTCCTTCTAATCTTGTCCAAGGGAACAAGACAAAACATCCTACTTTTTTACAGTTATCAGGCTCTCATGAATGTATGTAGAGGGAAAAGCTGATGTTAACTGGATGACAGTTAAACAAACCTACAGGTCACATGAGGCAACACCAAGACCTTGGGCTGGAATCTGGGCTGAAAAGCAAATAACTGTTCAGCTCAATGTCAACAAGCATAAAGTTGCTTTTCCCATGTGTCTTTATCAGATGAAGGTTTTCCAAGACAAACCCTCATCCTTCCAATTTGAGTAATGGGTACCAAAGACATAATTCCAAATTGGACTTTTTAAAAACTGTTACTATTTTGTGGGAGGGGGAGGATCTCTTGACTGTGGGGAAAAGCTGATACTATTATTTAAACAAGTCATCCTCATGCCACCAGTAAAATTGAACAGTTTTACTGTCATTGGCATGGCCAAATTCTGATGCCAGTACTCAAGTTACTTTTCTTACACACATTGTCTCCCAAGTAAATCAAACTTGCATTTTGCACTTAGTTAGCTCCAATATGGCAGAAAAAAAAGAAAAAGGACATCAAGTTCTCTGAGCCAAGAAATAACTCATAAATACAAATATATACATTCACTCGTACTGACTTCATCGGGTCAGGCCAAAATGCAGTGCAAATAATACCCTCTATGGCAGCTGTCTTGTACAGATTTTTAGTTCTGCCCACTTCCAGTTATTGACAACCTGCATCTCGTAAGACCACAATTCAATGAATAAAATATTGAAATATTTAATACTTCTAATATTGTGGAGTTCCCATTTCCACTTCACACTAGTTTCCACCAAGCAAAGAAGCAAAACTGATACAAGCAGTAGCCAGTCTCAAAACTAGTAGGCCATCTAAGATGTGTAATTATTTAGAAAGCATGCTAAAGCTGTAACTGACACACTGGAGTATCTTGGGCTTTGTTCTTTTGACAATAAAAACCTGAGTTGAACACATGGAGGGTAACCAACAGACACTTCTGGATTTGCAGTTATGTTTGACAAGACAGCGTAAACAACCCCCAAACGATTCAGTTTTAGTTGTATCCTCTAAAAGAAACTTTGAAAAATACCTATGGTTGCTATAAAATAAAATCTCCTCCCCTAGCTGGGGCTAAGAAATTTTGACTAGATTTGTTACGTGCAAGATACCCAGCTACCCTAAAGCCTGTATTTTAAGGGCATTACTAGGAGTTATGAACAGCTGTTGAGCCAATTTTTGTTTCAGGTAAGAGAAAGCGTTACAGATTTATTTCAAACAGTACGAGTCAGTGCAAGTGTTTAAAATTCATCAAAGAACACTTCAGAAAGACTGCTTATCTATTCCAGCCACACGTTTTAAGTGAACTCTTACTAAATTCTCTATGTACAGATCAGGAATACATGCACTCTGAATAAAGAGAACTTCATCTGACAAGTTAAAGAAAGAGTGAGCGAGCGAGAGGGAGAGTACAGGGCATGCAGCAGAGTCCAGACCTGGAGATCTACCGTGCCTTGTAAAGCCTGACAGCGTAGTATGTCAGGCAGGGAAAGCCTCGGGCACCAGGGCCAAGTTTTGCTTGTTCCCATGATGTGATTTAGTGCCTCAGAACCACGCAGCTTTGCAGCGCACGGACATCTCATGGTGTCGAGTGAAGGGAACAGATCTGTCATCTCTCGCTGCCAGGAGCGGTCCTGAGCAGGGACATTTTCAGTCTTCGACAATGATTGCTGTTACTAATTCTAGTGCGAAATGTGCAGAGCCCCTGCATGGGGACTTCAGGGAAGCGCTGCCAAAACAGCACTCGCTTTGTGCTGTTGCTCCTGGTGTCTGGTTAAGATGGCGATGAGACAGATCGTATGACTCAAGCCACTGCAAGACCTCATCACTTTTCATGGGAGAACGGAAAAATGCTGATCCTGAGGCTTCTATGCTGAGGGAAAGCAGATAAAAATCTGCAGGTGTAACTTAAATTTGGCACAAGAAGCATAAAATAGTATAAATAAGGTTGAATTTTTATGGAAAACAAATAAAGATCAAGCATGTGATGGCAATTAAATGAAAACAAGAATTTAGTGATGTAAGCATAGAAGTGTGCATTGTTAATCAAAGTGGATGTCGTTTTGATTTCCAGAGTATCTGACAGGCTTAGGCTAAAAACAATATTGATACAAACAAGCACAAAGATGTATGGATGTAACCACTTTCCCCCCC
>NW_010426318.1:0-9826 GCF_000710305.1 Buceros rhinoceros silvestris | reverse complement strand
ATTTGGTTGGTCCCTCCTCCCCCCCCCCCCCCCTTTTTCCAATGAAAAGGAACAAGTGATAATTGACTGTAAGTCTGCCTGGCTCCATCTCTGGAGAGACATAATCATTCTGGATATATGAAAATAGATTGCTCATTCGAATCTACTGTTGTTTTATACTCTTCGGGGCCCACTTCTCAGATGGTGATAATCAATGGTATTAGTCACTGAAATGCAGGGTGCAGATTTACTCTACATCAAGTGTTCCTGCCTCGAGCAATACTCACATTACCCATTTAATTCTTTTTCTAGCAGCAGCAAACTTAAAGCTTGAACAAGAAGTTGTCTTTCACCCAGTGTTCCAGGAAAAGCTCAGAAACGCTACCTGTACGTCGCTAAATCATACCAAGAGCAGCCACTAGAAGCTAAGCAGTTGAAGTTATGACTGTAGGTCCCGTAACAATTGAGTTTTCAGTTTGTGAGCTCTTCAAAATTTCTGTGGAGCTGCTGAGAACTGTTATTTTAGAGCCAAGGCAAGAACAGTTTGCTTTTGTGCATAGCTTCAACCATTAAGTACCAAGATACTCAGCTTTTTCCATGCCTGTGTTATTATGCCTGCCATGAAGAGCCTCATTTATCTCTGTGAAGTTGACCTGGGCTTTTCTGATTTGGGCAGCAAAACAGCTCAAACAGAGAGAATAGCCTTCCCACACCCCCCACTCCCCCGTGTTATTTTGCCTGAATTACTTGAATTATCTGTTTGAGAAAACAGAAATTGGCTGCATTTAAGTGTTAAATAGCATTTTTCAATCCAATTCTGAGTGTCTAAAGGGAGCATAAATTGGGTATGAATTCCATTATTCAGTCACAATATTATTAGCAGGGGAGGAGCAAGGTTTATCACTGTTGTCAGCACGATTATACAGCTTTCTTATTTGCCTTACCTCAGAGAACATACACAGCATGGTCTCAATCAGGTTTGTCATCGTCTCAATGCCTTGGCCATGATGACAGTCAAAATAAATGAACAGATCGGCACTTTGAAGTGCTCATTGATATCTTGAGGTCAGATGTTTCTTGCATGTACCTGGACCATTTCCAGACACATGGGAAGCAGCAGGAGCAACGGTAGCACAAGTGTCTCTGCCAGTCTTCCTCAACTCTACCCTCCTCCTCCAGCGAATGGCCTCTCCCTCTCTGGTTAACACGTACCAGCAGTCAGTGCGTAGCATTGCTATCTTTTCTTTTCAGGTAATGAAGAACTATTACATCAAAGCAGTCTGAGGACGTTGCTTAAACTGTCTTGCTGAATCTGAACTAGCTATCGAGTTATTCCTCCCACACCGAGCTGAACAGCTTGGTCCTGCTGTTTAGGGGTCCTTGCCAGCTGCAGAGACAGGGAAGGATTTTTCTCTCTTTACTTTCACTCGTTCTGTTTTCTCCTGATCTGTAACTGTGCAAGTTTGATAATATTTGCAGCTTGGAGAAAATGTAATTCAAGAGAACACCCAAACAAAAGGAACAAAGATAAAAAAAGAAATAAATCGATATGTATTAGCAAGGCTTGGGGATATGCAGAGCTCTTGTCAATATGAATATTCAAGAAGAACAAATTCTGAAATCCTTAATCTGTTTCAATATTTATTTTTTCTAATTCCTGTTTTGATTCAGGCAAGCATATCCTGAAACTGAAGACTAACATGCAGAAGAACTGCAATCGCAAAGATGTCACTGTTCTCGTTTTTGGTAACTCACATTGTTAAGATGACAAATCGATGAGATGCTGCCCAAGGAAGAACCTAGGGCACGGGCTGTGCTGAAATTAGTTTGTAAAATAGTAACAGCTCTAGGACATATGAATTTAGCTGAAGATTTTGGGTTTTTCCCCCTTTCAAAAAGACAACAATTGAGCAAATCCTTTTCACCTTTAGAATTGGCAGTTAACATTTTATAATATTATTATTTTTCCCCCATTTTTCCCTTCTTGCCACCATAGACTGTGCAGACTGTCTTAAACAACCAGTGAAAACAATGGCTGGCACATTTTGGAACAGTCCCGGGGAACTATTGCGGCTGCAGCAAGAAGCCGAAAGGAAGCATCGTGCCTCAAGAGAAGAAAGGTGTGTCACCAGTAAGTAAACACGCCCGAAGAACGTTACTAATCAGCAAAGGTTTTGTGCTATTTCCATAATGAAACTCCAGTGCTGTGAAGAACTTTTCCTTCTCAAAGCCTAGGGCTAGACTAGGTAAATCATACATCAACTCCTGGAGAAGCATTGCCTCATACATACCACGTGGGTCGTTCTCACCACTGGTTCTTTTCAGAGACGTCCAGTCCCAGGACAGAGGAGTCGCCTTCTGTGAGGTGGATGAACCTTTCAGCTTTTAGTCAACAGTAAATTGGCTCAATTCAGCAACTCAGGCAACTGAAAAAATCTGGGAACAGCCATCATGTATAATACTGCTTGTACTCAGATTGTCCATGAAAAAAGGTTATGTTTAAGTGTCCAGTTAAAGATTTAAGGCATTACGGCAAAGACAGATCTCAAAACTCTTACAAACACTATGAGCCGGTGTACTGCCACCTACTACATAATTACTCCTATTACTTGATTATTCCATTTACTCCTATTTACTTCATGACTCATGTGGAATGTTTTTGAATGGGTTTACCATAAAATGCAAAAGCCTAACCAAAGCAGCTGCCTAAATTAATCTGACATGAAGGCAGTCTTCAGGTCGATCAGACAAAAGAGAAAATACATGTATATGTATTTTGCTTTGCAGAGAAAAACTGATTATGCATCCAGAAGAGGATATATCCTGAGGAATGGTATTACACAGCCAAATGTAACCTACCATGAGTGCCTTGTCCCACGGTGCAGAGCTTAAGGCACCTTAACTCAAAAATTTCTAGGTAATTTGAACTCTTGAAGGAAAACACAGAAGACAGGTAATTTGAGAGATATACAGGATCCAATCCAAAAAGAGCTTTGTACATCAAAACCAGCACTTTGAAATGAACCCGTAAATAAAATGCAAGTCTGAGGCAGGTCAAGATACCATTAAGAAAGCAGGAAGTCACTAACCCATTCCAGGGGGGTCAGGGATGCCTCCAAGTGAACTGCAGTAACAGGTTCAAAACGCGGCAGGTGTGGGTTGCAATTGTCACATCCAATAATTGCATTTCAAGAATGAACAAATGACATCTTCTTCCCCTTCCCTAATGACGAGTGACTTATAGGTGCCAGGACAGAGATGTGACTGTAAAGATACACAACACCAAATACTTTGTATGCACACATTGCATAGTTGAATTATCAACAGTACTCATCTCCATGACGCCTAACTGCATCTTGCACTGTGGTTGGCCCTGTCACGTCCCGACCCCACTTGCTGGAGCAGAGCAAGTCAGGATCTTCCCAAAAGACTACCTTGCCCATCTCCTCCTCCCAAAGCAGAAGCAACTATTGCCAACAGGTCTATGTCTAAAACCCCGGTAACTGTATTCAACGATGGAGACACCACAGCCTGACTATCCCACTGCCCAGATATCTTCGCCTTTAGGCAGCTTTTCTCAAGCCTTATTGCACTTTAACTGCTGCCTCTCACCTGCTGTACACCTGAAAAAAACCCCAGGGAATTTACAGACTTAAGTCCATGCTGCAGGCTTTCAAAGATTTGAAGATTGCTACCATGCCCTGCCCTTGCACCTCCAGTTCTCGTATTCTTTGCTGTACTAAACCTCTCAGCTCTTTCACTCATTTCATTAAGGGAATTTTTTTTTTTTTAAACCCTTTTGTCAGTCTTACTGTTCTCCTTCAGACTATCTCCAAGTGGTCTCTCAGAGGGAAAGAAAGGGGCAGAGGAAGGCCAAATGCAGGGAAGAAGCAGGTACAGCCTGGACTTGCACCTCTCTGCGTGCACGGAAGGACCTGGCAGGGTGTAATGGGGACAGAGCCATTCACAGGAGGTGAGAAGGTTTCTACCCCAGAGTTAAGGAGGAAACAGAAGTCTGAGGTATAATCCAACTTCTAGTTTGCTCACATGCTCTGGTCATCACAGGGACATGGCTAAGAGTGGTCTGTCAGGTTGCAAATTTATCCTACGTACGAGAAATGTCTTTAATAGCTGTCTATAGAGGCTAATAACCAGGGTCATCTTCCTTAGCACTGAAATATGGCACTTTTTGGATGTATGGGCAGTCAGGGGCTTTGTTTTGTTTGCCTGCCTGTGGTTTGGAAGACACATGAATTCTGGGCAGTTGGAAGTGTGGGCTATTTTCCTGGAGGAATAACAACTCAAACAAAAACCCCTTTGAAACCCCAGTTCAGACTGGAAGATACCACAACCTTTGCATAAGAAGTGAGGGTCCCTATTCTGTCTAATCTACAGAGGAATCAGTGGCTCAGCAGGTTGCTGCCATTTACTTATTTTAACCGTATGTGGGTTTATAGACAGGTTAGATTGTCACAGCTGCTGGTTTGATGGACCCTTGACTCATTCTCAGAAGGAGACTTCTCTGCACATACAGTCCCCTCCTCCAACACACACTTTTTAAAACAGTGTTTCTAGTGACATTTGAGCAACTACTTCTTCAAAGTTCGGCTGAATCTTTTTTCCACTGAAAGAAAAATATTCTTGACCATAGGAAGAACATGGACCAGAGGAAGGTTTCTGATCTTTCATAGAAAGACACTTTGTCCTGTGAGTTTACTACTTCTAAGATGTAAATAAAGTTCTTCCTCTAAAAACATTTCTAAAACTTAAAAAAAGTAACTGCCATTTGTTGTTTGAACACGTCTTTCTCCCCCTTTGTTCCCATAACAAAGATTTTCTGCTCTCTCAGAATCCTTATTTTGATCAGTTTTTCAACTTGCATTTTTTCTGTTTTACGCTGTTCTCACTCAAGCGTACAAATACCAAGCAGAACAAACCAGAATAATTATTTACAAATGGGTAGCAAAATATTCCAGGATCTGATTCCCAGTGGGTGTGTGTGGACTTAGTTGCTGAAGAAGCTGTTGTGCTCAGAAAGCTCTTCAACCACCATTTAAAGTCTGACAGAGACTGTGAATCAGAGCCCTCAGCTGCAGCAGTTCACAGCCAGGGATATTGGTGTAAACCGAAATCAATAATGATTTAAGCCCAGGTACCAGGCCCTCGGCTCTGGGCATGCCACCCAGTCGGCTGCCATGGCAGAGGAGGGATGAATCACTAGGACAGGAACTTCTGACCCCACCTCTCCATGAATCATTAGACCTCTTGAGCTTGCACCCTTGGACATCTGCCTCTTCCCGAGCTGCTCCAATGTAAACATTGTAAAATTAAACCTGAAAGGACCTGCAGGATATCTTAAATCGTAGTGCTGTATCTTTAAAAAACCAAAACCAAACCCATACCAAATTTCAATATATGACATAGTACTTTTATTTTGAAGAGATGACTGTTGTGTATGTGCCATTTCCAATAGTTTGTGCCTGAAAAATGGGATTAGGAACGGTGAGCTAAAGTTCTGAAAACATTACCCTAAAAGTACATTATATTAAAAATCCATGAGTTCAACTGATTTCAGCATTTGAGAAATTGCTTTAAACAGTTTTAGGTAGGCTAACTGCTAATAAAATGCCTTTTAATAATTTAATTACTGCAAATTCAAACTTTAATAACACAACAAGGATTGTAAGCAGGGTGGAAAACTTTGTGCATTTATGCTTAATCCGTGTTACCAGTATTTTCCGTGTTGGAAGAATACTTTACACATAGATACGTCTAAAATCTACTGCAGTTTGCTGAACTTGTCATTTTTAGCAATTGCCTTTCTCATTTTGTAGTTGTGAAGGCAGTTGAAAGAGCGTACGATTGTTCTAGGAACTCCTTACTCAAAGTTGTAGACCCTCGCCTCAATGCAAACATCAAGAAACGTACTATTTGGTGAGAGCAACCACCTGAAACAGCCCCAGTCTGAAGCAGTCCAGAGTTTGTGATAAGGGGGAAGACCTCACTTCTTTCTATGGCTTTGGAAGATAAAATTCAGAATCTTAGACACAAGGTCAAATTCATCCTCTACTCATATGCCTGTCAAAAACTTACTACAGTGTCAACAAAGTCAGATTCCACTTTTCTATGAAATCTTATCATACATATGTGGATGTTACTTACAAGACAGATATTTCTGCTCAATCCAAAGCACATTGCAACTATTGCCGACCTGGTTTTGAGGTCACACAGAGACAATTCATCGTTTATTCCACTGGACTTGTTAGAATTACAGTGAGACAAATGGGCTCCTCAGAATTACAGCCCCTTAGCTGCAATAAATAAAAGATATATTCGAATCTTCAAGCACTTCCCTATTACTTAATCTTTCACTTACATTTCCCCCTAAACTTTACCCAAACAGAAATTAAAGCACTGTGGCTGAAACTGAGAGGTTCATGAGTCCATAAAAGGCACAAGACTAATGTTCTCTACGTGATGGCAAATTACACTTCTTTGTGCACATTACAATACTTTTACAAGAGTTGATATGTAAAAAGAAAATACTGATGATCATTTAACACAGTAAGAATTCACTTAAATGAACTGCCAGAAGAACAGAACTCTTAAAATAATTGATTTTTTCCCCACATCAGATGAAAAATGCATAACACTGTACAGTGAAGTCAGTTTGAGCAAAAGTCATTTTCTGTCCATTAAAAGAAACATAAAATACATTGGGGTACTTAATTAAAAGTCTTAGAAGGACTGATTTGCACCCCATAAATTTACAAAACACACACAAATTTATGTGAAATACCTTAATTAACACTTTTGCCAAATCTACGGGGCCTCCCAAATATAAGTGTAGAAAATTTATGTCCGCTACACTTAGAAGGATACCACCGCCTCTCAAAAATAAATTCCTAACAGTTGCTGCCTCAGTGTTTCTGCCAGCGTGCTGATGCCTTACATTTGCTGAACGCATGGAGTGATTTGAAAATGACAGCTATCTCATGACAGGCTATACCAGCAGACAGCCTTTGAAAAAAATCTATACTGACCTCACCTCCATTCCAACACCTATTGACAGTTGTCACTCAAACTGTGATATCACATAAACACTTTCCGATCTGCGGCTTAGGTTTCCATAGTAGGGCAAAATCCTGTTAACTTCTGACCCACCTCTCAGACAGCCTTTCTGTTGTATTCATGTTTGCAAACCGCTGACAGGTTTTTCGAGGCAGAGCATGTACGCCTTGTGCAACACCCACACTTCCTGCCCTCTAAGTTTCTCTTCCTAAAGCCTAGTCAGAAACTTGTTGCTAATGGAAGGTAAAGAAATTTGCATCTGAAAAAGACACAGAGCAATTTAGAGAAAAAACCAAAACAAAACCACCCCCAGAATATTGTTTGGATTAATTCTATGAAAGACCCACGGCATTTTTCCTACATGGGCTCTTCCACAGAGGTGGAAGAGCTTTCCCTGGTACCTGTGTCCTTTCATTTCAGTATTGTGGGTAGCTCAAAACACTGTGATGAAATAATGATGAACCACAAAACCACATTGTGGTAATCACCTAGATTATAAAGAGAGATGAGGAAGCATAAAATTGTCTATGATTAGGAAACTTAAGACCTCCACACGAAGGCAGTAGGGAATGAAGTGTTCTCAATGTTATGAAAAGGATGATTTACAGCTGCAGCAGAGAAAAAGTGCCCGGATATCATAGCTGTTGATATAATATGGTAACGAGAGGTTTTAGAGACACGGAGCATGGGTGTGTGTTTATAAACACATCTGTCTGCCCCTGTGCAAAACTTTCGGCCGTTTATAACAGACTAAGGAAAGGGATACTTCGACCTCTGCCAAACATTTAAAGGAAACAGCATCCATTTCTCTCGCTCCAGCACTTCAGTAACAACTGCTTAAGGGTCAATATTTCAACAAACCTACTGATAACACAGACAGGGTTATACTCAAAGACTATAATACCTTAATCTAACCTTTCTTACATACCTTCTCCACCCTAAAAGTACATCTTAGTTGAACTAAGAGAGACGGATCTCTCGGGCATGCCTCAAAATGAGTCGTTCCTTTGCCTTTTGCTCCCCTACCCAAACCGTGGATATATTTCCTAGTTAGATTTTTGCATTCTGAGACTAATACAAAATACAGAGGAACAACAAGGAACTTTCGCCAGGTTTCTGAAGAAAACAGAAACTTAGTTTTATAACTGAACTTTTGTCATGCTTGTAATTCACAGGAACTGAGAAATAAGATCTGGTCTTTGTGAAACTGCGGTAGATATGGATCTAGAATGAAAGGCTGTCCTATAAAATTAGACAGAGTTTGGAGATATGGATTTATTCTTAAGGATATATTCCTTCCTGGATGTCAGGTGCCATTTGTCACACCCTGGATTTTGCTGTCCATCAGGATATAGGTGAAAAAAATTAAAGTGCTTCATAGCTCAAGGAATTGAGTCAAGAGACATTTTTATACAATAGAGAAAGGAGTCACTATCCATTAACAAAGAACTAGAGAGCCAGGCAAATGTATATTAGTGTGCATATGTACAGTGGCAGGATGCACAACACCACATTTCTTGAAGCAGCACTGTTGCAGGGTATGCTGCAACACCACTAGAAATATCACACACTTTCGGCCTGCCTAGTTTGATGCAAGGACGCAGAAATGCTTTTTGATTGCAGTGGGGCTACAGAAAGATGTAACAGCGACTTCTGAATACTTATGTTTACTTCATTAATTTGTTTACTCTGCTTTACTTTCAGGTTTGAAATTGCATGAAAGATGTGAAATAATCTCTTTCCAGGCTCTGGTCCTGAAATTGATACCACATGGCCAGACTGCTGCATCCACACCAAGCCCTGTGGCTCCAGGGACACCATGGCACACCATGGCTCCAGGGAGAGCCTCATCAGTTTATTTTTCTATGCTGCCAACCGCAAGATCAGAGCTCAAGTTCACTGACGTTATGGAGAGGTGCCATTAAATAAAACTCAAAGATGTTTCCCCCCTTTTCTCCTAGAATAACTTAGAAAGAGGGAGAACAGCTGCACAATGAGACTGTCATAACATCCCCTGAGCCGTTACTGAGGATCATACCTGACTTTGGGCCACCACCCACTGCTGGCCCCAGACAGACACATTTCTTTCTTCTCCTTCCACCCAGCGGACCTCCTGCAGCGAGGAGCGAGGAATTGGTGCCAGTGTGCTGCTGTTTTATTGCACGCATTCACAGGCGCTGGAGGACCGAGACCATCTGAATTAACTTCAGCTGTGAACTTTTCCATCCATCACGTCAGGCTGCACTCTCCTAAACTCAGCTGGCCTAAGATTCAAGTCCTTGTGTGACTGGAAACACCCACCCATGGAAGTGCAATGGCCCTTAAAGAAAAGTAACCTCGTTATTTATCACTGGAGCTCTGTGCTGCTTGATTAGTACAATGTTGATGTAAATCGATTGTAAATGTTGATGCTAATCAATTAAAAAAAAAAGTAAGGCTGTAATGACAAACCTGCTTCATATGTTGAGTGTTAGTCCGAAAGTAGCACATGTGGATTGTCTGGGTTGATGGTTACCTCCACATGGCATCTCCCAAAACATGCAGAGAAAGCAGGGACAGAACTGACGTTGCCTAGTGCCATTTGGCGTAAGGGAGGGTCTCTTACCAGCGCGTGCACATTGTCTCTCTTACGCAGAATTATATTTTGTTCATTCATTTAAGAGACATGAGCTACAGACCGCAATGTACCGATGTTGAAAAGATATTTTCTGATTTTCTTTATACATAAACCCACTTATTTTATATATATATAAAAATAAGAAAAAATCATGCACAT
>NW_010426317.1:0-3815 GCF_000710305.1 Buceros rhinoceros silvestris | reverse complement strand
ATTGCGGAGTTTTTCCACGCATCAGTCTCTCCACTCCCCTGGAGTTTCCTTGCCTCAGGAACACCTCAGGGAAACCCCTGCACACTGAGATATACTGCTCCACTGTGGGCCGGGGCCACTGCAGAGCAGCTCCCCTCAGTGACTGAGTGTCTACATGTTTATGTCCTCTATAAGCAGATGTAAGTATAATTGGGATTCACTTCTTATTCTAACAATCTCATGTTGTGTATTTGAGGTCCTCACTAAACGGTCTGCTATAAACTTGTCCTTGTTCAAATTTCTAAGAATCTGATTTCTTCATGGGGTATAACTGCTTTTTTCTGGTTCTGCTTCTTGTTGCTTCGGGAGGTGTATGTGCAGATCTTTCATCCTTAAATGTTTTTGATTATGCTGCTGTTATTGAGGACAAAATTCACAATGTTGACTGGAACAACAATTTTATATGCATTTTAAGTGGGACGATATATTCAGTATTATATAAATGAGCAAGCAAGACAGTCACATATTGGCAAATCAAAAGATTGCTTTAAAAAGACAAATGGATAAATTTGCCCAAGGAGGAAAGTCCCTAATAGTATTTTTTTTCTTTTAATCTGATTTTTTCTCCAACAAACAGATGAAGGTAATATCAAATTGCACGTGACTCAGGAAAAAGATTATGAAGGACTGTATTGTGTGGGAGGAACCCCACACTGGAGCAGAGGAACAGCATGAGGAAGCAAGAGCAGCAGAGGCGAAGTGTTATGAACTGACTGCAACTCCCATTCCCCATCCTCTTGAGTCACTCAGCAGGGGGAAGTAGATAGAAAAATCAGGAATGGAGTGAAATTGAGCTTGGCAAGAAGTGGGGAGTAGGAGGAAGGAGCTTTAAGTTTTTGTCTTTCTTTCATGCCATCGTACCCTGTTATTCATTGGAAATAAATGAACTTAATCATTCCCAAACTGAGTCCGGTTTGCTCATGACAATAATTGATTAGTGATCTCTCTCAATCCACGAGACTCTGCATCAAATTTCCCCCCTTGATCTTGTTGAGGAGGGAAAGTGCGAGTGACAGGGCGGGGGTCTACCAGCCAGCCAAAGTTAACCTACGACAGCTCCACTTGGTCCCTTCAGAAGCCACCTCTCAGACTTACCGATCCCTTTGGCACCCAGCCCAGGCTTGTGGCCTCTCTCAGTACTTGGCTGCTAAAGCTCTTACGCTACTCACTGGTGAGCCTGACTCACTCAAAGTGATTGCCCACACTGACCTACACAGCCAGAGAGTATGTACTCACTACTGCGTATGTAAGTAGGCACTTAAAACTACTCGATTACCAGCAGATTTATGCAAGGACTTCAGTTACCTAAGGCAATTCATGCATTAAATTCACTCATATGAGATGTTTTTCAGCCAACACAAATAACATTCTTAGTAGTATTCATTTATTATATTTTTAATCCATATTTCTATCAGCTAGTTTAACATAACTCTCTTTAAGTAGAATTATAATCCTCTTTTCTCTCTGAAATGTAAACTTGCTGATAAATTTGAACAGGTATACAAAATGTTACATTCTAACTCCCAATGGTTAGAGAAAGAATAAAAATGTAGAGTTTTTTCTTCTGTATTACCTATACTATATGTACATGTTAGAGTAAGTTACATTAATTTAATATGCTAGTTGCCGTTATATTGTTTTAATACATTTATTTTTGTCAGCAGAGAAACATATATAAGAGAATAACAAATAGCTAATTATAAAAGGCATTAATATGGTTGTTAAAATGCGAACTTCATAACAAAAAGCATCACAACTTTTCCCTGAAGTATCACACAGTTTTAGAATTTGTCTCTTAAAATAATTTAAACATTTCTGACCTGGATTTGTAAGAATTCAGATAATGATGACTACAAGTCAGTTACATAACCTCTATCCAGAAATCTTAAAGTATTCAACAACCTTACAAACCAATTTACCTGTTCTTAAGAAATCACTAGAGTTTACCTTGTAAAAGAAAGAGCACAATGGGCTTTTATAACTTCCATAGTAAATGCATTCAGTTTAAATGTGAAAATATTCAAGTTCTTGATAGCCATATTCAACTGATATGAATTATCTACAGGGATTATTGAAGTGAAACATTAAAAAAGGAAAACAGCTTTATGTTGCCCACTCTACAGTAACAAAGAAATACTTGAATCAGAATTGAAAACTGATATATGTGATAAATGGTATAAATACTTTACAAATCAATATTATCCATCATTCATATGGTTATCTGAAGCTCAGCTTCTTTGAGAATCTCATGGTGGATTGTGCACATAAAACTGTAATCTTGACTGACTGGCTTGTACTGGAGTGCAATAAATTTGACAAATGACTCAATGACTAGAATTTTTTTAATACTCTTATGATGATATGCAGCCTTGAAACAAATCCAAAGTACTGATCACATAGTTGTGGCAGTGTAAGCATCCCATTGTTGGAAACAAAAGGCAGAGCCAACAACACCCTGATAAGCATCTGAAATCATTCCCCCACTCCGTCCTGGTATTTATGCACGGAGCCTGCACAAAAGAAGTGACTCAGACCCCTGGGGAAAAGATGCCTGTAAGTCTGAGCTCCCTTAAAAGCTTCATCCTCCCTCGTTTCCTGATTATGACTACAATACACATTTCGATCGAATATAAAAAGGAATCTCCCCTCAAGCTCTGGGACGCCAGAACTGAGGCTTTTATTGAGACACTTTTATTCCCCTCGGGCTGGGACTCCAGCTGACTGTATCGTAAGAAAATTGCTTTTCTGTGTTGTTAAGTGAGAGATTCTCCTATTGAATAGTGGAGGGGGTGTCATTGTGAATACGTCCCTACCAGGCTTTTGGTGAGCAGTTCTCAGTTTGTATTGCTAAAGAGCAGGTATTTGGATTTTCTATTGGAGCTGGTGTGCTTATGAAAATCTACCATGCCTCCATGTAAGCCTCTCGGTTTGTGTAAGTGACCGTGCTGTGTAAAAATCCCTAAACTGACATCCCTGAGCCTGTTAAGGGAATCAATAAATCCGTTTTGTTTTTAATTTATAACTGCTTGCAGGTGTTTCGTGACAACAGTTCAAAATACAAAGAAATAAAACAAAATAAACAACTCCCTTTTCATTAACATAGGCAAATACAACAGAAAGAAGACTGTAAAATTCAACCTTCCGTAAAGAATATGCAAAAGAAGGCGGACATTGCTTAATGTTTAATCACATCTTCAGATACTACTTAAGACTAAACGGTGATTTCACCTATGAGCAAGCTCATAAGAACAAATTAGTGAAAATATTAATGAGTGTTCCCTTATTTTGGTCTAAGTCAAATATTTGGAACCGTTTTTATTCTTTTAAGAAGTTCTTCCTTTGGGACTAACCATTATAGTAATCAGTTAGATTCAGATTAATGGTGAAACTGATATCAGAGGAGGCATAGGCACTTAAAAACCAATCTGCAAATAAAGAAAACCTTGCAGAGAAATTTTTCCGTAGAGTATTTATGTACATACCTTTTAACATCTGTGGCTGGTCTATGCATAGCTCTATTTTTGTCTGGGCTAGTACTGGCATGCCTAGGACTACCAAAAAAGGAAGCAGTCTGACTGTACATGGGCTCTCAAACCTGCACATCCAGCTTATAAAAGGCCCTTTCAAAGTTTATGCTGTCAGATGTCAGAGGTGACTTCTCAATGCCCTTTTCCTTGCATCTATTACACTTTTTAATTTTGGAGTTTTTTTATTTTACAGTACACAGAAGCAGCTCTGCAGCACTGCCTGCTTTGCAGAGGTGGCTGAGCTTTTTG
>NW_010426316.1:9729-22542 GCF_000710305.1 Buceros rhinoceros silvestris | reverse complement strand
TCAATTAAAATAAAATTTATAAATTAAAATTTTGAATTATGAATTATTCTTAGTTTAATTAATTTGTCCTCTGGATAATTTTATCCAAAATACAATTGTTGTGACAACTAAGCAGCACACAGCTTGCTCCCTGACCCATGGTGTGGGGATGAGAATCAGAAGGGTAAAAGTGAGAAAACTGATGTGTTGAGATAAAAACAGCTAATAGGTGAAGCAAAAGCCACACACTCCAGCAAAACAAAACAAGGAATTTATTCACCACTTTCCATCAGCAGACAAATGTTGAGCCACCTCCAGGAAAGCAGGGCTCACATGCAAGGGTTACTTCGGAAGACACATGCTGTTAGCCCCAATGTCCACCCCCTTCTTGCTTCTTCCCTCCACTTCATATTGCTGAGCATGATATCATGGAATATGGAATATCTCTCGGTCAGCTGGGGTCAGCTGCCCCAGCTGTGCCCCCTCCCAACTTCTTGCTCAACCCCAGCCTACTCTCTGGTGGGATGGGATGAGAAGCAGAAAAGGCCTTGATGCTGTGTAAGCTCTGCTCAGCAGTAACGAAAATACCCCTGTATTATCAACACAGTTTCCAGCACTAATCCAAAACACAGCCCCATACCAGCCACTGAGAAGAAAATTAACTCTACCCCAGCCAAAACCAGCATAGTACCTTTGAAATTTTCTCAGCTAAAAATTATTTTTAAACAAGAATTTGAACTATTAAATTCAGAAGCCATGTACCCTCTGAAGGCATTAGTGCAGTGTGTGCAAATATGTGTAAATTTGTTTCTTACAGTTAGTTGCTATGTTAGGAAGGTCATCTCTAACATGTTTTTCATATAATTTCATTACCTCTTTTTTTCTCATCAAGGTCCAGTGAGAAAACAATAGTGAAAAAACAATACTAAGCCATTTCTACTGAGAGCTGTCTTCCAGGAAAAAAAAAGGAAAGGTGCAGTTTAAGGGTCTACGGTGTTGACCCCATTCCTTTGGTCTTAACTGTTTGACTCTCTTTTTACTAGCCTGTGATTTCAGGGGAAGAACATAGAGCTCCTACCTTTTCCTAGTAGGTCTGAGACTACTGGGTAGCCTGGATGTAACTATCCAATCAGCTGCATTTGGACAATGCAGCTGGCTGAGCTGCTTAAGGACACAGAGCTGCCACTTTCACCTGTATTATGGGCTTCCCTTGCTGTTTAAAGTGAGTAGTGAGTGAGTAGTGAGTTTCTGTTCCCATTTCTTTCCTTTGAATGAGGAGTAAAAAACTCTTCCCAAATTTCCGTCTCCTTATTTCAGGCTTTGCTTAGGGAAGCAGCTGCCTTATAATATGTTTTCTTTGGATCTGAAATCGTGTCTATCACATCTGTCAAAGACTGTCCCCATGCGTATTATGACTTTGGCCACATTGCTTTGTAGTTAAGGTTCACAGAACTCCCCTCTGTGAAATCTTGATTTGTTGAATCCATAGATAGCTATTGGTGAGGTAAAGCATGTTTGAGTGATAAAATTGCAAATTTCAGACTGGTCATGAGCAGTCCATGTGAAAAAACACAGCACCTCTCTGAGTAACTTACTAGTTTTCTTCAAAATTTCTTCAATACTAGAGTGTTCATAATTATATACTTTTGGCACCACCTTCTCTAAAAGAACAGAGAAATTTTGGCTACTGTATCTTTAGTTCTTACGACACAAGGTATATTGACTGAGCTGAGAAAGTTTGGTCACATTTGAATTACGAATTTTTCGCATAAACTAGCTTTGCATGAATTTCCATGAGATTTTTTTCAACAACAACAACATAGTTGACTTCCAGTCTTGTCAGACAAAACAGTCTCTGCTTTAAAAGAAGGAAGCTGTAGTAAATGTTACTTCCACTAAATCACTAACAACAATTGGAGCACATGCAGTAATAGAAAATAATGTCCCAATTTAGTAGCGAGATAGTGGTCTCTCTGAAATGGATAGGTGCCTTTGTATAGCTGTGATAACACAAAAGTGTAGCAGAAAAGAGAAAGCCAAGCAAAACAAAAAAGTTGCCATATGCTGTTATAGAATGAGGAGGTACATTCATAAACAGTTTTCTTTAAAAAGAGATTATAAGGAGAATATAAAGTTGATATGAGTTGCTTATATTCTGCAATACTCATTGTGTTTATCCAACAAGGACTGATGAAAGTTATAGCAGAGATACAAGAATAGGAAAAAAATCCATTCCTTGTTATACGGTTAATTTAAGCTGAACATTTTGGCACATTTTGGTATCTTTAATATGACTGATGAATAGAAAAGGTGGGGAAACTTTCCCCTATTTTTTTACCTTTAAATACCTCACTGCATAAACCTCCAATGCAAACCTGGAATTAAGGGCTAGGACTGCATTAAAGTTTTCACAAGAAGTCTACTCTCTCTGGTTTTGATGGGTTGTTTCTTAATTAAGACTCCAGAAAACAAAATTGTTTTTTCAATGGCTACCTAATTCAAGTCAGAAATAAGCATCAGCTTCTGTTTCATTTTCATTAGAAAAATGGCTTAATGTCTCCTGTTCATACAACAAGGGTACCACAGTCTTTCCCTGCTATACCAGGTCATAGAATCTTTTCCTCTGTTTCTATTTACATAGAAGGCCAGCCTTCATTTACACAGAAACTGTGGTTGTCTGTCTATTTTGGCTCAAGCCAGAAATAATTTGAGTATCATACTGCTTCTCCTCTTCAACTACTCTCTCATTTTTGCAATAAGAAATGGGGTTTTTTTAATTTCTTATTTATAGGGAAATATAAACATGAAATAATGTAAACAGTTTTCTTTCTTCTGTTACTGTATTTCCCCCACCACCCCACTCCTTATCTAAATAGCATCTGACATCTAAATAGCACTGACAAGTAGCTGCAGCCTTAATGTAACTACTGTAATTAGTATTTGCATCCAATCAATAGATTTAAATCCATGTATATTTTACATTAGGAAACTTCTTTAACTACCTTCGGGCATATTCTACATGTGAACCTGTGTCAAAAAAAAATTATTTCTAAGTTATAAACAAGTGTTAAAATTTCATATTTGAGAAACAAGGAGTGTGGAAAAACTAGGTTTCCATTAAAAGAATAACACAGTAGTCAAGCATTATTAATCAAATTAGTCATTTGATGGCTAATCTGGGTCTGAAGAAATTAACTCTTACTGAAAAGATTCCAGCAAAATAACTCATCAGTAACATTTCTTCCCAAATTACCTGAGAAAGACTAGTATTTTCCAAATTAATTATTTAATTTGTGAAGATATATTTAAGCAGCTGCGATTAGAAGTGGATAAGGAAGTTTGCTTTTTTCTGCTTTCATTTGGAAAAGCAGGTTATAGTGCTCTACACATGAACATAAGAGGTAACAACAGGTGCTGAACTGTTTTATTAAAGAGCGTGACCTTAATTCCCCTATCATATAGATCCAATATATTCTTAATTTCAGTTTTAGAGAACTGTCATAAAATCAGTTTTTGAAAGTGGGTGATTATCTCCAGGTAATTACCTTTGTGCTTCTAAGAATATATTTGGATCAGTAAGTGCCTGGGTTGCTGAAGCTTACATTTTTATTTGTATAAAAACTGGAAGCACAGCTAGCAGAGGGAACCAACAGAAACAGGATTTTGTGCTGCAGTTTCTGAGCTTTATGTCAGTTTTTTAGGTGAGCTGGTAATGGACGATGAGACAGGTGAGGAGACATGGATTGGGATTAAGAGGGCAGACGAGCATCAGTGACGTTTTGTCTGCCATAGACCTCCTAATCAAGTAGGAAAGACCCTCTTCAGAGAGCTGGAAGAAGCAGCCACTTCTCAGGCCCTGGTCATCATTGAGGTGGTTCTAGTTCCCATGTCTGCTGGAAGGACAGCACAACAGAACATAAACAATCAAGAAGGTTTCTGTAGTGCGTGCATCATAACTCTCTAAATGATCAAGGAGGCATCAGGGGAATTCATTGCAGAGCGTAATTCTTATAAATCAGGAAGGACTGGTCAGTGAAGGCTGGCAGCAGCCTTTAGCTGTAGGGACCATGAGATGCTGGAATACAGGATATTGAGAGGAAAAAGAAGACCTAGAAACAGGATCACAATCCCAGACAGATTTTGGCAGAGAACTGTTTAGAAGAATCCAATGAAAAACAACCCCAGAGCGAAGAGTTATTAATTTTTCAATGATCCCATCCTCCAAGCTCAAGAATGGTCTATGTCCAAAAGGCAACAAGAAAGGCTTCTGTAGGTAGGTACATCAGCAAAATAAGAAAGAACAAAGCAGAAGGAAATGCCAAGGGCCAACTTGCTGGAAAGGAGCTCTGCAGAAAATGACCTGGGGTTCTCAGTGGACAGGAAGATGAACATGAGCAAGCAAGCTGCCTTTGCAGCAAGGACAGCCAACAACCTCATAGGCTGGGTTAGGAGGACCATTGCCAGCAGGTAGAGGGAGGTCATGCCCCCTCTGCTCAGCACAGATGGGGCCGCATATGGAATTCTGGGTTCAGTTCAAGGCTTCCCAGTACAAGAAACATGAACATACTGGAATTATTCTAGTAAACAGTCACAAAGATGATGAAAATGATGTGAGGATGGGCTGAGAGGTCTGGGACTGTTCAGCCTGGAAAAGAGAAGGCTCAGGGGAATCTTATTTTTGTGTACAAGGATGAGGATAAGGCATATAGAAGACAGTGCCATGCTTTTCCTAGGGATTAGGGATCAGAGGCAATGGATAAATATTGAAATACAAGAGAAGGCATGTAAACATGAAAACCTTTCCATTGTGAGGGTGACTGAGTATTGGTGCAGGTTGTCCAGAAAGGTTGTGGAGTCTCCATCCTCAGATGTATTTAAAACCTGAACACTATCCTAGACAACTCGCTGTAGGTGACCCTTTTTGACCCAGGGTTTTACCAGATGATTTCCAGATGGTGTGTGATCCTCAGCTATTCTGCAGTTCTGTGCAGCTGATACATCTGAGTTCTGTAAGAATCAAAGACTTTCTGAAAGAGAGGCTATGGTGTTGAGGTGGTTTCTTGCCTTGTAACTCCATTGATAGAGAAGTATCTTTTCTTTAGATTGTTAGTATCTGCACATATTTGCTTTTTTTTTTTTTTGGTGTGTACTTGAAATACAGAGATATCATCTGAATCCTTCCTGCGAATAGCCACATTGTAGCAAGATACAGCCCAAAAGATAACTCTGTACTTGGTTACTTTCCAATGCAACTTAGTTTTTTACAGAGTTTATTTTAAATACGCATGATGGTCAACTACAGCAATACCTACAATACCTATACAGTGCTCATGGATAGTCATGACTGTCATAGAGATGTTGTCAAAGAAATAGAGAAGCTAATAATATTGGAAGGGTATGGGGGGCAGGGAGGAAGAGAGATTATCTTTAAAAACTATTTAAACTAGTATAGTTCAAATTAATTCAGTGAAACTTCACTGGTTTACTCCTGGAAGGATTTGGTCCCAAATATTGAAGTATTGGGGAATTCTGAAATTGTATCCACTGTTAAACATGCTGCCATACAACATTATACCTTTTTTCTCACCCTTGGGCATTATCTTGTTGTTTGCTACTTGATTCTGGCAGCTTGCTTAAAATTCCAACTTTGCTGAAGCTAGTATAACTTCTGGCAAGCTCAAGCCAGATTTTTCAAAAAAAGGGAAGTTCTTAGTGTCTGCTTAAGACAGGTACACTACATTTGCTTGCTTCTCTGCCTAACTTATTTGTAATACAAATGATTTTGTAAGACATTGTGATCTCAGCCCAATGAATATTTTTGAAATAATACTTAAAGTAAGTTACACTCTTTAAAATAAATGTGCAAATATTTGTACGGCACAACCTTCCAGGAATATTTTTAATAAAATAAAACTGTAAAACATTCCTATAATGTACTGTAACATTTATGATGTCATTTATGTGCAGGTGAGATGAAATTAAAGAATCATATAATAAATAATTAGGCATGCTGACCTAAATTCTACTATGAAGAAAAGAAAGATTACTTAAATGCTAAAAGCCCAAAAAGGATATGGATGCATTCTCAACTAGTAAAGAAAATAAAATAGCTACAGATAAAAGGCAAGAATCTGAGATATAATGAATCTTTGCCAGAATTTGATAGCAATATAATAGGGCTGTAAGTATTTCTCAAGCTTTTTTTAATAAAATATAAATTGATTACAATTTTCTAATCTATCAAATATCAGGGATTGATTTTCATTTATTAAAAGAGTTTTAGAGCTCTCTCCCTTTTAAAAACAGATAAATTAACTGAAAAACAGGATTTGTTGATTCTGGAACCAGTTATCACAGTACATGAACTAATGATCAGTGACTAGTACTAGAATTAATTAATATGGGTTTTGATAGTGTCTGCATCATATTATCATATTACTATGACTCTAAAACATAACTAATTTTTGCAAAAGTAGTGTTGCGGGGAAGATTCTCTATACCTATAAATCACCATAGCCTCTGTGGAACGAGTTTCTAAGTAACTCTGTTTTTCTATTAATTGTGTGTAGAATAGCTGTAGAAGACCACTAAGCAGGTAGATATTATTTTTGCATCATGATCAAAATGTAGGCTGAAAATGTAATTCTCCAAATCAGTGAAAAATATTTCCAGTCATAAAAGATGATATGATTTAGCTAGATTGACTTACATGCCAGGGTTGTAACGTTTTACATGTTACAGGGATATACGTTTCTTACTCATTCTAATATGGGCATGATCACTTCTGGCAGTATTAATTCTCAGATCCACACCTTAGAGAACATTAAATCATATATTTTTCTACTAACTAACTAACTAACTAAAATTAACATACTGATTTTTATGCCAGATTCCTGATGCGTATTATCCCATCAGAGATTCATAGACCATGAATATTTTAGATATCTGTAAGCATGGGTGATTTGAAGCAACTGAGCATGAGAAACTTTGAAACTGCAAACTCTCAGAAGTCTAATGAGCAGTATATCCTTTGGATTTATTCCTATCACATTACAAACTGCTTCATTTTCAAATGAGCCTACTCTGAATTTCTAAGCCTTAGACCTATATTCTCAGGTGCCACAAAGAGCATCAGAGAACCTTGAAAATCTTGCAACTCATTTGTGCACCTAATATGACTTTTTGTTTTCCAAGACAATGAGCAAAGTTCCAGATGTTGGTGGATAGCATAGAATCTTAATTGTTTTATTTATTTATTTACATATTCATTTATTTAATTTGTGCTTTTTAAGCATCATGGAGGAGATATTGCTGAGCTATGATTGTATCTATATTGCGTTGCATAACTTCTCCAGGAAACCATGTAGGAGACTGAAACTTTTATGAAATTTAATAAGAGATTTGAGATGGCTGCTGTGCTTGTTTTTATGATATTGTTCCTATGTGAACAGACACTTTTGCTTATTGAGCAATTAGAAGGGAAAAGCATTGAAAGAGGAACATGTCTCAAGGTATTTCCTAGGCACTTGGGATTTAGAAATAATTAAATCTGAAAATAATTATGCTTTTCTTTATACTAAATGCAAAGGAATGAATTAACTGGTGTTATAATCATACCAAAAAGTACCAGCTCAAGTAAAAGTAAGTCAGGTCTAAGAAAAAAGGTAATGCAAATGCAGGCTTTTTTGGTAAAAATGTCTTAGGTTGTTACTAAATTGATTAAAACACTTCCTCATCCAATCAGGCAAATAACGTGCATTCATCAAACACTTACTGAATCAAGTACTAACATGAATTGTATTTGGTATTGATAGGACTGCAATGCTAACATGCATTACATTTGCTTATTATGCTCATGGTAGATCAATATGTGGGTTTGCAGCGGAGAAACAGAGCAGTCTCCTCCCAGGAAGCCACAGAGTGGCTGCTGCACGTGCCCAACACACTCATCTGTCAGTGGAGCAGCAGCAGTGCCTTTCCCTCTCCCACCTCCACACACACAGGCTTTCTCTGTTTCATTTCCAACCATAGATTCTTAGGGTTGGGTTTTGGTTTGGTTTGGTTTGGTTTGGTTTGGTTTGGTTTGGTTTGGTTTGGTTTGGTTTGGTTTGGTTTGGTTTGGTTTGGTTTGGTTTGGTTTGGTTTGGTTTGGTTTGGTTTGGTTTGGTTTGGTTTGGTTCGGTTCGGGTCGGTTTGGTTTGGTTTAGTTTGGTTCGGGGAGGGGAAGGGAGGGGTCAGGGGAAGGTGCAGGGAAGTCCCCTTCTCACCTGTGGTTGAGTTCTACTTTGGTCTGATTTCTGCTGTCCCTGGTCATTCTCCTTTTTATTTTGCATTGGTGATCTCTGATAGTTATCATTTCCAGGTTTAAGATGGAGGAAAGAAAGAACAGCAGTGAAATAAAATTGATTGTTCAGAGGTGGCAGGAAAGAATCTCTGAAAGCTTTCTGGAAATGTGAAGATTTTAACAGTCGTCTGTTTAAAATTTCACAGTCATCTTCAATAACCGTATTTGCATTGTGAGGAAAAGAATCTAGGAATATCTTTTCTGAAAAAGGCTATAATTTTTTGTAAGTAATGGGGGACTGGAATCCTAAAAAGTCCTCCAATTTTAAGTGGCATTATAACATCTGTTTGACAGATGTTTTGGTAATCATCAGACAAATCCTTTAAAATACATGTATGTGCTCTTTCATCTGTGGAAGACCACTGGAAGGATCTTCAGGGCTGCTGGGCCACACCTCTCCCACACACACAACCAATCAAAGAACAGCTTTATTCTCAAGCAACTTTATCCTCAAAGTCCTGTATCCCCTACAGTGTAGAGAAAGTTGCTGTTCTGTTTACAGATTCTGTTGTTCAAACGGACTGCACAATCAGAGACAGAGGGAGGAGCTCAAAGCCCCCATTCTCACTGAAAGCTTTGTCTCCCCTTAAATAGGCTATCCATTTCCATTTCTATCAGGAGTAATTTCCACTGTATTAGACACTCCCAACCCTTCCTACAGCACCTTTTTTTTTTTTTCTCATGAGGACAGGGGACTGCCAGAGTCACTGAGTCCAGTCTCTCCTCAGCTGTGACTGGGGAAGATGTAGCTGAAGACATATGACAGCTGCTCCAGATTTGTCAGCCTGATACTTCTCACAAAACTTCTTGACAGAATATCTCCACAAAGCTATCATCAAATAGTTTACAAAACTCTGTAGGCTTTAGAAACATACTTTATCATAGTGTTTGGTAAATGAAATTCTCTTAAAAAATAAGCAAAAATATGTACTATCTAAAAACTTGTTGCTAGCAATAGTTCCATCTGCATAACTTTCTCTGAAAAGACACAATGATATAATAAAATGATAGGAATCTTATCTAGTGATAGATCATGGGCTTGAGAATCTGAGATCTCTTACCAATCCCAGAAAAAATTGACAAAGGACACTGAGATTGCTGGTGTTTCCATTTACTGACTTACATAATGTAAGGGATGGGGAAAAGAAACTCTACACTACTGCCATACCGCAATGTAGACCTCTTGTTTTGCTAGAAGAATTGCCTGATTGTGTTTTAATGGGGAAACAAAAGTACCCAGAGTGATCTGGAGGGCCTGATAATGTTGTCGAAACATTTGTTTGACTCTAAGCTCAGTTTTCTTGAAGGTGATTAAATATAAAACAGCTTTCGTTTAATATGGCCTGAATATTATACATTGTCTTCTACTACGCTTTGAAACACTACAAGATGTCTTTTTCAGGTTAGCTTTGCTGTTATCACTTTAGCCAGCTCAGCCATTTTCCTTCATTTTCTATCACAGACTACAAAAAATGTTAAAAAATCCACCCAAAACCAAAAATCAAAGTCATACATCATATGGATTTGTAATGCAAATGTAAAAGGATTTCTTTCTTTTTTTTCATTGTCATCTCCTTCACATAAATGAGTCATTCCTTGATTTCGTTTGCACCATGAAATTATTTCATGAATGAGTTAAAGACAGTTGTTAACTTGAAGCAGGAAATTGCAAAGTATCCTCAAGTTTTCCCTGAATTTGATCTGTTTTGATTCAAGAAACCAAAAAGGCAAATCACATTTCCCTTCTGAGCTAGCCAGTTCAAACTACAGAGATTTGAACTTTTAGTATCAGCTGCATGTAGGACTGACAATGTAGAATTGTTGGCATTGTTGTGTCTAAAAAGCCTCAGAAGCTCAAGAGTACAATAAGAATGGTGGATGAGCAGTATAAAAAAGCAGTATAAATCCCTTTAGAAATGCGCTCTCTGTTCCAAATGGTTTCTACTTCTGTAGGCCATGCACTCACCCCTGGAGCCTAGTTTGATCTTTGGCTCACTGCAGATGCTTGCATCTCATTGTCAGTGGAGTATTCCCTGGTATACAAACCCCTTTCGTTGCAGTGGCAAGTTAGTCTGTTGCCAGCCTTATCATCAGGACTGTAAATGTTACATCAGCTGATAATTATTTTGACAGTAAAAAGGTTTAAGCTTTCTCTTTTTTTCAATCTCAAAACAGAAAATAACAAAAGCAGCAAAAATAAGTTTATGCATGAAACAACTATGAGATTGTGACAATTGATTACCTCCAAAATCAGTTTTATTCTTCATTTTTCTTGATTTTCCTTTGGCAATGAAACATGGATATTAGTACAGTAGTGTATTCATTCTTTGTGAGCTGGAGTGAAATTTGGGGATTTTTGTAAAGCAAGTACAAATTTCATGACCTGAGTGAAAAGCAATTGTCACTGTGAAATAACCAATATGACTGTCTTCTAGCCCAATTTGTATTTGAACTTCAGCTTGTTACACCAATTTCTGTATCAAATACGCTTTTTTTGTGTGTGTAGTCACTACCACTTTATGCATCTATAAATGGAGTTTTACAAAAGTATAAACTTGTCAGAAGTAAAAATTATGATTTTCTTAAGCAAAACAACTGCTTGAAGCAGAATGTTTTGATATATTATTGTGCAAAAAAAAGTTTGACTTGATTGTTTTTTGTTCTTCACATTTTCAACTATTCTTCCTTTGGCTTGATTTACAAAGTGATTTTTAAAAATTAGATTACGGAAGAAATATATTAAAATTTTAATTGTAAAAACATTTTTGAGGAGCATGACAGGTATTCCATAGTTGTCTTTGATTTTTTGCATGCTTGAAGATCTATGAAAATGAGAAAATCTCTTTTTCTCTTCATTTACCTTCTTTATACTTCTAGAATTATCATAGCCTCCTTCTCCTATCCCTTGTGCATCTTCTTTAGTTAAATTATAAAAACTAGGGTATTCTTACTGGTTTATTATCTTATTCAGTGATGCAGATATAGTGTGGGATCTGTCAGATTTATGATAGAAACCACGCATTTTCTTAAATTATTTGTTTGTCTTGTTAGTTTCAACTGTAATTTACAGAATTTTTTCAGACCGATAGTCTGGGATCCCAATATCTGTATATGTGCCGATACAATACTATTTACTTAAGGATAGGTGGGTAAATACCTATCTGTGCTCAGTAAAAGTCATTGCTATCTATTTCATTCTAGGTTTCCAGGATTCTGCCAATTACTTCTTTAAGTATCACTGGAAGAAGAAAGACCTGAAATGCATTTTTAAAATAAGTCCCCCATTCAGAGGTAAGCTCTAGCAGTTCCCTGGAGACTACAAGGAATCTGATCACCTCAAAAATGAGGTTGGTAGCTTAGTCCCACTGGGATATAGTCTTGTCGCTTTTAAATGCATCCTTCTAAATGTATTTTCCACTCATGTGCAACATGCTGTGGTGTGTCTATTTGATTTCTCTAGAGACTGAAATTTTCAAGAAAATAAAAATGTCCTCAGAAGTGAAAAATAGCTTCCTCTGTTGAATTTCCTTTCAAAACTGTGGTCATGGCATCTTCAAACGCTGGGTTTAAGTTCATTGAAGTGTTACCTACCTGTTACTACACAAGCAAGCAGTTGAGGATGTTAAGAAGGAGAGGAAAAAAAGATCAAGTGTATGTCTTCCTTCTCTTCCAAGAAGGTGCTTAGCCAGACAGAAGTCACTATATACTGCCTTCTGAAGATGTGGCAGGTACTGTAGCATGACATGTACATGTACTGACACCATGTCACTGGACAGAAAAGACAGGCTCCCAACACTTGCCCAGCTTTTTTTCTAATGCACTCAGCATGCAGGGGTTTCTCAGGCTTTCTTGGGGAGGTGTTCATCAGCAGTCACAAATTGGAGAAGGGGTAGGAAACATATGAGCAATAGTGCATATCTGAAAACTTCATAAAATGAGTGAAGCTAAATGTAAAACTTCAAACCTTGAGTCTGCCTGACCGTCAACTTTGTGACTTAGGTATCAGCTGATACATCAGTTACCTATTCCTAGTATCCGGCTGTCTTCTAGCAACTCAGTGGTCTCAACCTGCCTGTGTACAAAAGACTCCTGAGGCAAACTGCCCTCACAATGTGGCCAAGCCTTACCAACCTTTTCTTTGGAAACTGTCACTCCATAGCAAAAGTACATGAGGTCAGTTCTCAGAAAGCATCAAGGAAGTGAAACATGAAATCACAGCAAAAAGAGCTAAACTGAGACAGTAACATACGTCCTTAGCCTCTGGAACATAGTACTCCATGCATTTCCTTCTGACCTAGCACATCCTTCCCACCATGTTTCACTGCCTGTATTGTTCTTCCTACAGGCAGCATGAACAGATGCAAAATACTGACCTTGATAATGAAGCTAGCCAGGTGAGGCAACACAGAAATTATAATACTGTTTAGACCTCTGGGTTGCACTTTATTTTTCAAACTTTCACCTTCTTGCCATGAATTATTTCTCAGTTA
>NW_010426316.1:0-9555 GCF_000710305.1 Buceros rhinoceros silvestris | reverse complement strand
CTGCCTCCCATTTTCTGTAATGATATACTTCATAAAATCATTTGCATTTTACAAACAAGAACAGCACTGTAATCTAAAGTCCTTGACTTTACAACCTGAAGAGGTGTGAATGACAGCACAAAGACATCATTTAATGAAGAATCAAGCAAAATCTATGTGGCTAAGACTGGTGTCTTTGGTTATTCGGACTGGTTATTTGGGAGAGAATAATTCAGTATTTTGATTTTAGACTTTTAAAATTTTATTTTAGAGTCTTTGCTCTTTTGTTACCATCTTCTGTGAAGATCTCAAGAGGAAATCATAGAATCGCAGAATCATAGGATCATTTAAGTTGGAAAAAACCCTTAAGGTCATCAAGTCCATCTATTAACCCAGTATTGCCAAGTCCACTACTAAATTATGTCAATAAGTGCCACATCTACCTGTCTTTTTAACACCTCCAGGGATGGTGACTCCACCACTTCCCTGGACAGACTGCTCCAATGCTTGACAAACCTTTCAGTAAAAAACAAGTTTCCTAATATGCCTGACGCAACTTGAGGCAGTTTCCTCTTGTCCTGTCACTTGTTACTTAGAAAGACCCACCAACCTACACCTCCCTGAGCCTCCTCTTCTCCAGGCTAAGGAACTCCAGTTCCCTCAGCCACTCCTCATAGGACTTGCTCCCTCAACCCTTCACCGGCTTCGCTGTTTTTCTTTGGATGTGCTCCAGCACCTCAAATTCTTTAGAACACAGCAGTTCATTGCCTGTTGAATGTGCCTGGACAAAGTTTTGAGCTGTCTCAAAAAATTCGTTAAACCAAGATGTTTATTTCAAGCTGGTTGGTTGAAATTAAAGGCAACTATTCCAAAGACTGCTTGGCGTACTAATTAAATATATAGCCTGCTAGCATAAAAATATCCAATTACAGTGTACATGAGACTTTTAAGATTACATGTGCTATCAATATTTAATAACATTTATTGTAATCATATGTGCTATATTAAATGGTGCACTGTTTTCAGATAATAAGGTTGAGGTTCTTCTTTTGCCTGGTATGTAGAGAATCAGTGTGCGTAAACATTTTTTGGGCTTCTGTGAAAGCATAATGTGTTAAAACTATATGGAAAGAAAGAATAAGATTTATGATAATTATTATTTCTGGCAGTTTGGAAAGCTTTATTTCACTAAATTTCTGAAAGAAATAAGAAAAAGTAAGGAACTTTTTCTAGTAAAAGTAAACAAGCATTCTGAAACTTACTAGAAATGGTCATATCGATTGCTTAATGAAACTGCTAGAACAAAGGTATTCATATGTATACAACTGCAAGCAAAAATACAAAGTTTACCCTAATGCAGAGGAGTTAGTCAATAAATAACGAGCCCTGACACCAGGTATGTTACTGCATTAAGAAATAAGGGATGACGGAGAAGCTCCTCAGACACTATTGAAATTCAATGCCCTGTGCCATGAGTGAAGCTTCACCATTTGTTTGTATTGAAGAAAAGGATGCTATCATCAGTAAATTGGAATACGAACAACAGACCCTGGTGTGACAACCTTCTTTTTCCTCTGTTTGTTGAGGAGGCAGAAAGGGTTTTAAAACAAAAAAAAAAAAACCGTCTTTAACAAAGGTGCAATTGGGAAATGCTTATATAGACTATGTTCACTGACATTACTTAGCTTCAGCCTCTTATTTCTGTTTAAATTATGATGTCATTAACTGTACTTCAAGGCATGTCAGTAATGAAAATCTGTAACACTTAAGAAAGGCAGAAAAAAAATTTCTTGTAAGATAAAAATGCCCCAGTTTAGCAATTTTCTGCATTTCTCGTGGAACAGGTTATATCCAAAAATATCCACTAAAGGGGAAATGCTACTTTAAAATTTGTAGGACCCTGGATTTCACTTGCAGAATCATGGAATCCTGGGAAATTTCAGAGCTCAGAAAAGTGAGAATGTTGAATATGAATTTAAACAGAAAAATGACCTTAATATTTACAGCATACATCTAGTCTATGGAAAAGAAAAATCATGCAATGCTGACAACTTTGTGAAGAAAGCTGCTCACATCCAGTTACATCCAGTTGTGAATCTAACACCCTCTTATTCTTAGACAATCTGGAAAGTTGCACTTTCAGATGTATTGACATAACATTATAAAAAACATTCAGAGCTTTTTAACACCTTATCTTAAATGGATTAAAAATCAAATAACATAACGTTATAAGTCCAAAACCACAGAAAACAGAGAAGACACTTTTTACTCTTAATGCAACAGTGTTATTTTCTGTGCATTTTGCGGGAGGTCAGCCTGTATAACGATTATTGATTTTTCTACTCTCAAAATCTGAGTCATAATTTTTTTTTCCTAGAGTTGCACCAGTCACTGTAGGTCATTAATATTGAAGTCCTGAAACTTGAAACTAAGCACTAAACCAAATTTCTCTTTTCTCACTTTTGAATCTTTTAAAAAAAGGATGGGTCTTGCTGGAGCACAGGCAGAAAAAATACTGTCTTACTGCAAGCCTTACTATTCTTTGTTTTACGTTTTACAGGAGGTCAGCCTAGATCAGGATAATTAATTCTTCTTCCTTTAGAATCTCACAGTCTGGAAATATCTCCCTAAAGTACATGTATCTGGTCACTACAGGTTACTAATACTTTACTCTTGAAACCAGAAAAAGTAACTGCAGGAAGCTGAAAAAAAAACATAAAGGGAGCCTGTTTTGTGAAACATTTTAACATTTTTTCCAAGCAAGATTTTCAAGTGATTCAGAAAAGACCACGCTATTTTGATAATAAAATTGAAGACCTGGAAAACAGGTCATGATGTTCATATCTTAAGAATTACAGCTATTACCGAGGAAAGCAAAAGTGAAGAATGATTGGATTTATAACCACTCTGATAATCAGAGTAATTAGAGGATGGGTTTTCCCACACAAATGGGAAATGACATTGACACATGTATTCATTCATCTGAAACCCAGAGAAAAGGACAAGCTGTATTCACCTTTATTAAAATACTGACACTTTCATAACACATAAAAACATTTCTTACACATCAAGGAAAATGTAAGTTCAATATTGCTATTGCATTTTCATGAACAGAAGCTTTCCTAACAATAAAAGCAAAGGAAATCTCCTGGAGAGAATGTGTACTGCTTTTTTAACTCCCTGAAAAAGACACAATCAGCCTTAAGAGGAATCCATATACCACACACTCATGTAAATTCTAGGTGAAGAGCTATTTATGCGCAAAAAAATTAAAGCCAAACCTCTTGCTGAGTCTACATACCATTCTGTGTTTCTTGCTAGACACAGAAGTGCAGTGCTGATGAAGAGTAAGCTGTTTGGCAGAACTGGTGCCTTTGTGCCTGATAAAAAGGAATCATTTTTGCCCAATTCTCTACAAGGGTTGGTTTTCCAAAGAAAGCGAGATAAAAGACAGCAAATTCCACACACTGAAGGAAAAATATGCATAAACCAGTGCCATGATCAGTCCAACATGTCATCTTCATCTCAAAACTGAGTATGTAATATGCAGGTATAGCACACAGACCTAGGAGACAGTCTTGATTTCATTTTTACAGCAGTTGTGTAGCACCAGACACCTGCACAGGTATGGGTGACGTTATTAAACCAGCTGTTTTGCTTTGGTTTGATCTTCAAAGTTCACATCTGAATATATCTTCTTGGTGTAGTAATGTATTGAATATGTCTCTAGTCATTAGCTAAAAAAACCCTCTGTAGTTTAGAAATCTGATTTAGAAATCAACTAAACTATTAAAATGAATTTAATTTAAATAAACTGAAGTTTATTTGAAGTCTAAAGTACTGCTCCAGCACAGTTCTGATGTTTTTTTTCCTAATCTTATCCATGCATTTTATACTATAGAGGTATCCATAACAGTTTGAGCCACAAGTCATGAACAGAATACCTAATCTCACAAATATTTCTGGTTTATATATTTTTTAGCAAAATTGGGAAGGGGGAATAAGAGGTAACATTCTATCATAGTGCTAAAAGATTTGATCTTTTAAACATTTATTGAGATGACTAGTCTGGGTTTCCATAGATTGGTAATGCAGTGTTCTCCCCACCACTTACCTTTCCTTTTGTAACCAGAATGTTAAGTAACTTGAAATTTCAATGGAGATAGCCCTTGCAGTATCAAGTGTCCCTCTCAAGATTAGAATAACTATCCTCCCTCCCCCTTCCTCCTTAATGTCTTTGGTGGTTGTTAAATTCTTGCACTTACAATATTTTTTTAAAACAAAAAACCAAATAACTACCTGTGGCCACTTGTTTGTGGTCACTCCTCTTGGAATAGCAGCTGGAACTCCATCTACATAATATCACTGCTGGCTGGTTTGGAGTTTTTTTCCTTTCTTTCGGATTACACTTCTGGTTAGGAAAAGAATATCTATGTATTAGAGCAGCATATTAAAGACAACACAGATTACAAATCAAAATGATCAGTTCAAACCCATTCGACGCAAAACACCTCTCAAAAAAGAAATAAGTAACCCATCACTATGATTGAACCATAGAAACATGGAATGGTTTCGGTTGGAAGGGATGTTTGAGATCATCTAGTTCCACATCCGGTGCCAGGGGCAGGGACACATTCCACTAGACCAGGTGGCTCAAACCCCAGTTTAACCTGACCTTGAACAATTCCAGGGAGGTGGCATCCACAGCCTAGTAATCATAACTGAACTTGACTCCCATAATATATTTACTGTATCCATCATTACTCAGGTAGTATGTCCACTCCTTTCAGTCAGAAACTGTGAAATGTAGTTTGCCTGTTGAACTAATAGCAGAGATATAAAATCCAGTCACAAACCACAGCTATGAAAACAAAACTTACAAATGCTGTGAACCACATTTCTCTTAAGTTCTGCTGTTTACACCAGCATTCTCTGAGTCCTAGTGCCCTTCTCTCCACCTCACTGCCTACCTGTAGCATCTTTTTATCTTTGTCAGTGACTTGTTGAAACTAAAAGGCTTGCTTGAGGAAAATATTTTTGATTTATCCTTGAGGGGAAAATACCTTCCTCTGTTTAAAATTCAATTTTCTACTCAATTTTCTATTTTAATGTTCCTCTTTTGTTTATTATCATATTTAAAGTAATCATGAATCCACATGTGAACACCTACATTTTGATATGTCTGATAATGGTTATTGAGAGAATTTGTGCTATGTCACTTCATATCCTTTTCCCTCCTCTGAAAAAAAAAATCAAATAATAAATTACACTTGAAGATGAAAACATGAGGTAAATTGCTTGATTGGAAGATACACATGGCATACTTGGAAGTTTCATGGGTGTGAGGCTAAATTAAAATTGGTGACAACTCTTCCTCACAATGTTGATGAAAAAGACTTGGCAGTTATCTTGGTTATCACAGAACCTATGTCTTTTGAAATAAGATCACTCACTTTGCAAGTATCTAAATCCTAACACTTATTATCTAAAATATAAGTAATACTGAATATTAACTTTGGAAAACAAATACATGTAAGGTCTGTCCTTACAAATTCCTGGTTAGGGGACAGCAAAGAGGTTAGCAGCTGATTTTCCTTTTTTTTTTCTTTTTTCCCCCTTGGTACTACATAAACTAAAATGAGTTTAGAACTTCAGGAACAACAAAATTTCTCCTTCCTGGGTTATTTGACAGCAAAGAATTAGTACAGTTGAACATTATTTAAGACAGGTGCTTTAAGTGTACTTTTAGCTAAGATATTTATGTAAATAACAGCTATTCTCGACTTAGTTTTTAAGTCCAGAAAAAATGAAAATTAAAACCAAACCAAAATAAAACAAAGGAAAATAAAAACCAATGAATAATTTATGCCGTTACTCTAATCCGTTTTCTATGATTTTCAGCTTGCCAGTGCTTTACTTAAACTGCAATATGGGAGATGATCAAAAAGTGAGGAACACTTTTAAGAATTAGTAGAAACCCAAAAAATTCAGTGAAAAGTAGATTGAAAATTAGTGGCATGGAAAATTTATATCATCTGAATTAAGTAGTCTCAGCTACTGTGGGCAAAGAGGTGGCATGGTGCAACTTAAAACAGTGAGGAGTACCTGACCTGTTCACCAGCACCTACAGTTAAAGTGAGGTGTGGAATACCTTTCATTTATTAGAGTTTCAGTATCTAGAAGGAGATGCAAGTAAATTATGAAAGGAAATTGTTTTAAAATGGAGAACGCATACACAGAAGGAATGTTAGTTTTGTATTTTACAGTAGGATCTGGGACCAAAGTTTCTTTCCGTTACCTCCTTGGTCACCATGTTCAGCCCATTTCCTGTGTGTAAAATGCAGAAAATTAATATAATTTTTCGTTGCCTTTTGTATATTTAAACTGGAAAACTTCAAAATGCAAACTGGGTTTTGTCCTCGTGATTTCTACAGGGCCTCTTTTTCATTTGAGTTTACCAGAGTTTACCAGAATGGGAGTTCTGGCTGAATAGATATAACAATAACAACAAAGTAAACCCACTGTTTTCTGGGTGTGTCCCCAGGAATTAGATCAGTGACAACAATTATTTTGCTATTTCTAAAAATCTTATTCTAAATGTTATTTCTTTATTTAGTGAAAGAACTTTAAAAACCAGAAATATGTAGTTCTAGATTGTTCAATGAAACAAATACAAACATACTTGGTAAACTCTCGTTGTATAAATTCATGCTAATAGAATTATATCTTCAGCTGATAATACACTAGGCCAGTAACCAGAAGCAGCAGGTAAACATACGTTGATAATAAGAAAAAAGTCAAGGAAACCGCATTATACGCTTAGCATTGCCTGACTTTACAGTGTTGAAGGAATGACCTTTGCAGCATGTTCAGGATAAGATGAAGAAAACAAGAGGTCAGAGAAAACGTTGATCCTCCTAGTCATTCATACTTTCTCATTCATAAAGAATGAGGCAGCTTTAACAGTTCTTGTGTTTACATATGTAGGAAAAATTAGTTGTATGTCAACTAGGTATGCCTCAGCCTAAGGCCTTTAAGATCCAAAAGCTGTCCTTTTCCTCCCTTCAACCGGGTTCAAAGGTTTCAAGACTCCTAGCACAGCTATACTGAGGGCTGCTCGAGAACAGCTGGTTTACAGTTGGCGTGATGACACAAGCATGTGTTTCATCTTGCAGCAGCAGACGGGTATATTCATCTGAGTGAAAATTGCCTTAGTGAATCCAAATGCTGGGCTTAAATTCAGGGCTTTAATTTAAGATCTTAAACATACTTAACTGAAATTTTGAGAAAAAATATGTTTGCGATTTACTTTCCTGACTCAGTTATTTGGTCCTGTTTATGATTTCATAAAATATATTTAAAGGTTATTCCCAAAATAATTGAAAAAAACCCAAACAAGGATTACTATATTTTCATTTTGATGAAGTCACACGTATGGGAAGCAACGATAAACTGTCACAATTTAGTTACCAGGTTTTTCACAGACGTAGTATGGAACCTATAATGACAACAGCTATAATTTATTTTCCAAGATAATGAGATAATTTAAGCTTCCAAAAACTTTAGTTATTGGGCATAATGTATCAAACCTTTATAAAAGTACCTTGAGTTTTCTCTGTGACAACTTTGCCCTGGAGTTTGTTTTTAAATGGAGTTAGGTTCATGCGAAATTACTCCTTGCATTAAACTTTCTATGATTTCCTCCCTAATCTGTAAGACAGTAACAAGGTGGTTAATTACTGCTTTCTAGCATAAGCAGGAAACGTTGAAAAGCGGCTTGTGTCGTATGCAAAACAACATATATTAGGATTGCCATATTCAGTAGTATTAGCAGTCTTACAAAAATAGTGTAATGAAAAGCTTTGCTCAGTATAGCATTGGAAAAGACAAAGCTATCAAGCAGTGCCTTGGTTTTCAATGTCTAAAGGAATTTAGACAGAGTTGAACGTCTCTTTTTCAATAATACAAAAATAGCATTTACTGAGAAAATTCTACCTGTTCAATCTGTTAATACTGTACTTATCTCTCTTTGGAGAATGTAGCTCTATTAACAGAGAGTTGACATTTTCTTCATTTGTGAAATGTTTATGCTCACTTGAATTTTTTATATGTTAAGATATATATCACCATTCCTTTTTTACAGATCACAGCACTTGTATAGTCTTCCAGTAGGTGACAAAACTAACAGTACACAGGCCTTTGAACAGGGAAGAAAGTCCTCAACTGGCCAAGTGCTTGTGGCGAAAGCATCCCCCATGCTTGCCTTAGGCCATCCTTGAGAGGGAGTCAGGGCAGACTGTAAATGAAGTTTCGGGTTTGTTACCATCATGCCAGGGGACAATCATGCAGTCTCATCAGTGTCACCCTTGTTTCATTGCCTAAATTATTTATTACACAAGATTCAACATAGCAGCAGAGATGACAGTGATCATTTCCATCGACAAGGCAAATTTCTCCAACATGGGACTTCTTTACAGTAGCGAACACTAGGAAACATTTGTAAAGCCTATCAGAGAGCAGAGGAAAATCAGCATGAGAACATCCTATTTTCTCAGCCATTTCTTTGCAATTGGATTTGCTATCTTCCACAACTAATTTTTCTTTCCAGTGGGCAGAATTCCCTTTTGTTATGTTAGGGAAAAATAGGGCTCCATAACTAATTTTTTCCTCTAAGTCTTTTTGGTCCTAATGATATCACCTTATCTAACATCAGGAAAGAGTCTGAGCCTGGCAAAGACTTTGGTGCTATTGTTTCCCTGATCTCAACCATAGAAGTAGACCTGTTCATTATTTTGGAGGAAGTTGAAAGTGGGCGTATAGGATTTTATTTCTCATTGTCTCCCAATACCCCTATAAAAGCAGAGTCCTAAATTTGCAGTCAAACGATATATTTAGAATAAATATAAACAAATAAAACACAGAGGTCATTAAGCGTTGGAACAGCAGAGTCCCCATCCTTGGAAGTGTTTAAAATATGTATTGATGTGGTGCTGCGGGACATGATTTAGGGACCCTGGCAGTGCAGGATGAACAGTTGGACTTGATGATCTTAAACATCTCTTCCAACTGGATAATTCTGTGATTCTGTGAAAACAAAAATTTAAACTATTTATTTTAAACTATATCATTAGTTACCCCAAGCAACCTGTTTACTTTGCCTGTCTCCAAGGAAAAGAATGCTTACCACCTTGCCTAGGATGTCGGGAACATGTCAAGAAGCTGTTGAGAAGTTTCCAAGGCACATTGAGGCCTGCTGATCTGCAACACTGTCACTGGTTTGGCTGAGGTAAAAACCAAGGTCCGGTAATGATAATACCTTCCCCTATTCCACTAGAGATAGGGGAAGGGACAAAAGAACTCGTGAGACCTCTAAAATGCTTTTTGGAAAACTGAAACAAACTTTAATAACACTACAAACAAATATATATTAGATACAAAGGAAAACAGTGAGATATTGAGGGTTCTGGGAAGGTGAGGGTTAAACTAAAAGCAAACACGGACCGCGGCAGCGATCCGAGATGGTAGCGGCCACTTGGTTCTGCCATGTGAACAGCACACAGAGACCTGCGCAGTTAC